>NC_138306.1:97450000-97635000 GCF_965601325.2 Salmo salar | reverse complement strand
GTGTAACCTACTGTTGAGGGACAGACGCAGTGTAACCTACTGTTGAGGGACGAGACGCAGTGTAACCTACTGTTGAGGGATCAGACGCAGTGTAACCTACTGTTGAGGGACGAGACGCAGTGTAACCTACTGTTGAGGGATCAGACGCAGTGTAACCTACTGTTGAGGGACAGACGCAGTGTAACCTACTGTTGAGGGACGAGACGCAGTGTAACCTACTGTTGAGGGATCAGACGCAGTGTAACCTACTGTTGAGGGACGAGACGCAGTGTAACCTACTGTTGAGGATCAGACGCAGTGTAACCTACTGTTGAGGGACGAGACGCAGTGTAACCTACTGTTGAGGGACAGACGCAGTGTAACCTACTGTTGAGGGACAGACGCAGTGTAACCTACTGTTGAGGGACGAGACGCAGTGTAACCTACTGTTGAGGGACCAGACGCAGTGTAAACTACTGTTGAGGGACGAGACGCAGTGTAACCTACTGTTGAGGGATCAGACGCAGTGTAACCTACTGTTGAGGGACGAGACGCAGTGTAACCTACTGTTGAGGGACCAGACGCAGTGTAACCTACTGTTGAGGGATCAGACGCAGTGTAACCTACTGTTGAGGGACCAGACGCAGTGTAACCTACTGTTGAGGGACCAGACGCAGTGTAACCTACTGTTGAGGGACCAGACGCAGTGTAACCTACTGTTGAGGGACGAGACGCAGTGTAACCTACTGTTGAGGGACCAGACGCAGTGTAACCTACTGTTGAGGGACAGACGCAGTGTAACCTACTGTTGAGGGACAGACGCAGTGTAACCTACTGTTGAGGGACAGACGCAGTGTAACCTACTGTTGAGGGACCAGACGCAGTGTAACCTACTGTTGAGGGACCAGACGCAGTGTAACCTACTGTTGAGGGACCAGACGCAGTGTAACCTACTGTTGAGGGACCAGACGCAGTGTAACCTACTGTTGAGGGACCAGACGCAGTGTAACCTACTGTTGAGGGACCAGACGCAGTGTAACCTACTGTTGAGGGACCAGACGCAGTGTAACCTACTGTTGAGGGACCAGACGCAGTGTAACCTACTGTTGAGGGACGAGACGCAGTGTAACCTACTGTTGAGGGACCAGACGCAGTGTAACCTACTGTTGAGGGACCAGACGCAGTGTAACCTACTGTTGAGGGACGAGACGCAGTGTAACCTACTGTTGAGGGACCAGACGCAGTGTAACCTACTGTTGAGGGACCAGACGCAGTGTAACCTACTGTTGAGGGACGAGACGCAGTGTAACCTACTGTTGAGGGACCAGACGCAGTGTAACCTACTGTTGAGGGACCAGACGCAGTGTAACCTACTGTTGAGGGACGAGACGCAGTGTAACCTACTGTTGAGGGACCAGACGCAGTGTAACCTACTGTTGAGGGACGAGACGCAGTGTAACCTACTGTTGAGGGACGAGACGCAGTGTAACCTACTGTTGAGGGACCAGACGCAGTGTAACCTACTGTTGAGGGACGAGACGCAGTGTAACCTACTGTTGAGGGACCAGACGCAGTGTAACCTACTGTTGAGGGACCAGACGCAGTGTAACCTACTGTTGAGGGACCAGACGCAGTGTAACCTACTGTTGAGGGATCAGACGCAGTGTAACCTACTGTTGAGGGACCAGACGCAGTGTAACCTACTGTTGAGGGACGAGACGCAGTGTAACCTACTGTTGAGGGACCAGACGCAGTGTAACCTACTGTTGAGGGATCAGACGCAGTGTAACCTACTGTTGAGGGACGAGACGCAGTGTAACCTACTGTTGAGGGATCAGACGCAGTGTAACCTACTGTTGAGGGACCAGACGCAGTGTAACCTACTGTTGAGGGACGAGACGCAGTGTAACCTACTGTTGAGGGACCAGACGCAGTGTAACCTACTGTTGAGGGACCAGACGCAGTGTAACCTACTGTTGAGGGACGAGACGCAGTGTAACCTACTGTTGAGGGACCAGACGCAGTGTAACCTACTGTTGAGGGACCAGACGCAGTGTAACCTACTGTTGAGGGACCAGACGCAGTGTAACCTACTGTTGAGGGACCAGACGCAGTGTAACCTACTGTTGAGGGACCAGACGCAGTGTAACCTACTGTTGAGGGACGAGACGCAGTGTAACCTACTGTTGAGGGATCAGACGCAGTGTAACCTACTGTTGAGGGACGAGACGCAGTGTAACCTACTGTTGAGGGACGAGACGCAGTGTAACCTACTGTTGAGGGACGAGACGCAGTGTAACCTACTGTTGAGGGATCGAGACGCAGTGTAACCTACTGTTGAGGGAATAAAATACATAAAAAAAATACATGAAAATCTGTAATGTCTTGGATTGTGGGCAATATTAGTGTTTAACATGATTTTTTTTTTAATAACTACCTCGTCTCTGAACCCCACACATACAATTATCTGGGAGAGAAAAAAAACTCAGTCAATCAGTGAATTTCAAACACAGATTCAGCCGCTAAGAAGAAGGGCCCCGATTGGTAGAAGGAGAATGAATGAAATATCCCTTTGAGGAAGTTATTGATAACACTCTGTAAGGTGTATCAATACACCCAGACACCATACTGGGATAGGAGAAAAGTGGTGCTGGAACAACATTTTGTAGTAACTCCACATTGACCTAACCACTAGTCTAATATAAATCCTGTACAGGATCAAAAATGTACCATAACATGTATCCTGTTGGCAACAAGGCAACTAAGGTAATACTGCAACAAAACGTGGCAAAGAAATTAACTTTAAATCCTGAATACAAAGTGTTATTTTTTTT
The DNA here is from genome assembly GCF_965601325.2 of Salmo salar. Lineage (NCBI taxonomy): Eukaryota > Metazoa > Chordata > Actinopteri > Salmoniformes > Salmonidae > Salmo > Salmo salar. The sequence goes on along the minus strand of NC_138306.1, from coordinate 97,632,187 downwards.
TGGGGGGGGGGGGCAAATCACAACATAACACTTGAGGTTTGAACTGTGAACAAGCATGGTGGTGGCTGCATCATGTTATGGGTATGCTTGTCATCGGGATCAGAGATAATGGTCAGAACGACAGGTTTTTACCTTGTCAGCTCGGGGATTCAATTAGCTGGATGGAGAGCTGTTTTATGGCTTGGCGACATTCTCATGCTGTTTGTGGATTCACTCTCTGTCAAGGCGTCTGATGTGACTGTTTGCATGACCCTGTAAGGAGGGTTGGGGTTTCAAGGCTCATTACAAAGCAGGTTTCTGACTGGGCAGAACTCGCTGAAGCTGGAAACACAGGTTAATAGTTAACATGTGTACCCTCTCACTCTTTCTCCCCCTCTTTCTCTTTCTCTCGCTCTCTTTCTCCTCTCTCTCTTTCTCCCCCTCTCTCTCTCTCTCTCTCTCTCTCTTTCTCCCCTTCTCTCTCTCACTCTCTCTATCCTTCTCTCTCTCTCTCTATCCTTCTCTCTCTCTCTCTATCCTTCTCTCTCTCTCTTTCTATCCTTCTCTCTCTCTCTCTCTCTTTCTATCCTTCTCTCTCTCTCTCTTTCTATCCTTCTCTCTCTCTCTCTCTATCCTTCTTCTCTCTCTCTCTATCCTTCTTCTATCTCTCTCTCTATCCTTCTTCTCTCTCTCTATCCTTCTTCTCTCTCTCCTTCTCCTCTCCCCCTCTTTCTCCCCCTCTTTCTCTCTCTCTCTCCTTCTTCTCTCTCCTTTTCCTCTCTCTCTCTCTTTCTCTTTCTCTCTCTCTCTCTGTCATTCTCACTCTGTCCTTCTCTCTCTCTCTCTCCTCACTCTGTCTTTCCCCTTCTCCCCTCTCTATCTCCTTCTCCTCTCTCTCTCTCCTCCTCTCTCTCTCTCCTCCCTCTCTCTCTCTCAGGTACCTGTTTGCTCTCCAGATAAAGCATGATTTGGCGTGTGGACGTCTGACCTGCAACGACACCAGTGCTGCTCTGCTGGTCTCACATATCGTCCAGTGTAAGCATACTTTATATTAAAATATAGTTAGAGCTTCCTGATTTATTTTAGTACCAGTGGGTACCGGCTCCAGAGGGCACCGGCCGGCTCCAGAGGGCACCGGCCGGCTCCAGAGGGCACCGGCCGGCTCCAGAGGGCACCGGCCGGCTCCAGAGGGCACCGGCCGGCTCCAGTGGGCACCGGCCGGCTCCAGTGGGCACCGGCCGGCTCCAGTGGGCACCGGGCGGCTCCTGATACAGGGGGAATAACTGGCCAGTTCAGGCTCTATTGGGGAGACGCCTGTGTGAATTAAACTCTTCTCTTGGTTATTCAGTAACACTCCTCTCGTCTTTCCTCCCTCTCGTCTCTCCTCCTCCCTCTCGTCTTTCCTCCCCCTCGTCTTTCCTCCCTCTCGTCTCTCCTCCCTCTCGTCTCTCCTCCTCCCTCTCGTCTCTCCTCCCTCTCTCTTCTCCTCTCCCCTCTCTCCTCCCTCTCGTCTCTCCTCCCTCTCTCTCTCCTCCTCTCCCCTCTCTCCTCCCTCTCGTCTCTCCTCCCTCTCGTCTCTCCTCCCTCTCTCGTCTCTCCTCCCTCTCTCTCTTCTCCTCCCTCTCGTCTCTCCTCCCTCTCTCTCTTCTCCTCTCCCCTCTCTCCTCCCTCTCGTCTCTCCTCCCTCTCTCGTCTCTCCTCCCTCTCTCTCTTCTCCTCCCTCTCGTCTCTCCTCCCTCTCTCTTATCCTCTCCCCTCTCTCCTCCCTCTCGTCTCTCCTCCCTCTCTCGTCTCTCCTATCTTTCCCTCTTTCTCGGTCTCTCCTCTCTTCTTCTCTCCACAGCTGAGATCGGGGACTTTGATGAGGTCCAGAGTTTTCAACACCTTCTTCACAACAAGTACATGCCGAACCAGGACGCCCTGATGGACAAGATCACAGAGTACCACCGCAAGCATGTGTGAGTCACTCTACCTTTCTCTGGACCCTCCTGTAAAGTTAGAGTTTGGGTCACATAGAAAGTGTAGACTTCCCCGATCGCTGTCCGTGGTTCTGATACTGCGACGTCTACGCGGTTAGCCTATCGATAGGCTATCAGATGAAGACATGTTTATTTAGATTGGTTTGTCATGTTTCACCTCGTGTTTTCACGGAGCTGCTGGCCTCTACGGCGTCACGATGCTGCTATTTATAATGTCTTGCTGGTGGAAATCATGTTTTTTTTTTTTTACTTGTTCCGTATTTAAAGTGGGAAATTCAAACATTGCAGATTTTGTCAAATGTATGTTTGATGCAGCCGCACACTAATCAGTAACCAATAATGTTTTTTTGGGGGGGAAAATACAGCGCCTTTGGAAAATATTCACACCCCTTTTGACTTTCTTCCACATTTTGTTACGTTACAGCCTTATTCTAAAATGGATTCAATATTATAATTTTTCTCAGATATCTATACACAATACCCCCATAATGACATCACAATACCCCCATAATGACATCACAATACCCCCATAATGACATCACAATACCCCCATAATGACATCACAATACCCCCATAATGACATCACAATACCCTCATAATGACAAAGCAAAAACAGTTTTTTTTAGAAATGTTTGCAAGGACTGTGTCGAGGTACAGATCTGGTGAAAGGTCCCCAAGAACACAGTGGCCTCCATCATTCTTAAACGGAAAAAGTTTGGAACCACCAAGACTCTTCCTAGAGCTGGCTGCCCGGCCAAAACTGAGCAATCGGGGTAGAAGGGCCTTGGTCTGGGAGGTGACCAAGAACCCCGATGGTCACTCTAACAGAGCTCCAGAGTTCCTCTGTGGAGAATGGTAGAACCTTCCAGAAGGACAACCATTCTCTGCAACACTCCACCAATCAGGTCTTTACGGTAGAGCGACCAGACAGAAGCCACTCCTCAGTAAAAAGGTACATGACATCAGAAAGATGAGAAGTTAGATGGTGATTTAGCTGCTGTAGAAGAAGCTTGATGTACATCAGTAGCCAGGCCCAGTGTTATGTAATGCACGACTGTAGTGTTATGTCTACAGTGTTGTTGTTAATCTGACAGGCTTGGCAATGCTTCTGTCACCGCGCCCACATAGATGGTTATCCATAAAGCTCCTCTTGGCGCTGCCCTGCCTTCCAGCCTTCCCTGTAAAAACGATTGTGGGACTGATGGAACGAGACTGTCCCTGTCCTTCCTTTTTCCCCCAGAATTCCATCTGAGATGACTCATACCATTCCTTGGGTGTGTGCCAGGACCACTTCCTCCGTCTCATCCCTCCCTCCCTCTGCTCTCTCTCCCAGCCTCTCCTCCCAGAGATGGGCACCAAGTGCTAGGCTTTAGTCTTCCCTGGGTGTAGACGTCATCCCTAACCACAGATCTAGGATCAGATGACCCCAGTCCCTAGTCTTCCCTGGGTGTAGACGTCGTCCCTAACTACAGATCTAGGATCAGATGACCCCAGTCCCTAGTCTTCCCTGGGTGTAGACGTCGTCCCTAACCACAGATCTAGGATCAGATGACCCCAGTCCCTAGTCTTCCCTGGGTGTAGACGTCGTCCCTAACTACAGATCTAGGATCAGATGACCCCAGTCCCTAGTCTTCCCTGGGTGTAGACGTCGTCCCTAACCACAGATCTAGGATCAGATGACCCCAGTCCCTAGTCTTCCCTGGGTGTAGACGTCGTCCCTAACCACAGATCTAGGATCAGATGACCCCAGTCCCTAGTCTTCCCTGGGAGTAGATGTTGTCCCTAACCACAGATCTAGGATCAGATGACCCCGGTCCCTAGTCTTCCCTGGGTGTAGACGTCGTCCCTAACCACAGATCTAGGATCAGATGACCCCAGTCCCTAGTCTTCCCTGGGTGTAGACGTCGTCCCTAACCACAGATCTAGGATCAGATGACCCCAGTCCCTAGTCTTCCCTGGGTGTAGACGTCGTCCCTAACCACAGATCTAGGATCAGATGACCCCAGTCCCAATCTTAACCATCAGGTGGAGTGACAAAAGATCTCCACCCTCTCTCTGTCTGTCCTACCAACCCCCTCTACCCCCTCCACCCTCTGTGTCTGTCCTACCAACCCCTTCCACCCTCTCTGTCTGTCCTACCAACCTCCTCCACCCCCTCCACCCTCTGTGTCTGTCTTACCAACCCCCTCTACCCCCTCCACCCTCTGTGTCTGTCTTACCAACCCCCTCTACCCCCTCCACCCTCTGTGTCTGTCTTACCAACCCCCTCTACCCCCTCCACCCTCTGTGTCTGTCTTACCAACCCCCTCCACCCTCTCTGTCTGTCCTACCTGCCCCCTCCACCCTCTCTGTCTGTCCTACCTGCCCCCTCCACCCTCTCTGTCTGTCCTACCAACCCCCTCTACCCCCTCCACCCTCTCTGTCTGTCCTACCGGCCCTCTCCACCCTCTCTGTCTGTCCTACCAACCCCCTCTACCCCCTCCACCCTCTCTGTCTGTCCTACCGGCCCTCTCCACCCTCTCTGTCTGTCCTACCAACCCCCTCTACCCTCTCCACCCCCCAAACCAACCGCTGCCCCTCTCCACCCCCCAAACCAACCGCGGCCCTCAGGAGACCAGCCAGCCCAGATCAGAACAGGAAGGATGGAAGAGCCTAATTCAGGCCCACATACAGGAAACTATTTCCACTCAGCAGATTTAGTAGCTCAAAGTCTCTCGTGTTGGTGGGGAGGCGGAGAGCAATATGTTAGTTCTCTACCCCCCAAACCAACCCCCTCTATCCCCTCCACCCTCTCTGTCTGTCCTACCAACCCCCTCTACCCTCTCCAGGGAGGCGGAGAGCAATATGTTAGTTCTCCACCCCCCAAACCAACCCCCTCTATCCCCTCCACCCTCTCTGTCTGTCCTACCAACCCCCTCTACCCTCTCCAGGGAGGCGGAGAGCAATATGTTAGTTCTCCACCCCCCAAACCAACCCCCTCTACCCCCTCCACCCTCTCTGTCTGTCCTACCAACCCCCTCTACCCTCTCCAGGGAGGCGGAGAGCAATATGTTAGTTCTCTACCCCCCAAACCAACCCCCTCTACCCCCTCCACCCTCTCTGTCTGTCCTACCAACCCCCTCTACCCTCTCCAGGGAGGCGGAGAGCAATATGTTAGTTCTCCACCCCCCAAACCAACCCCCTCTACCCCCTCCACCCTCTCTGTCTGTCCTACCAACCCCCTCTACCCTCTCCAGGGAGGCGGAGAGCAATATGTTAGTTCTCCACCCCCCAAACCAACCCCCTCTACCCCCTCCACCCTCTCTGTCTGTCCTACCAACCCCCTCTACCCTCTCCAGGGAGGCGGAGAGCAATATGTTAGTTCTCTACCCCCCAAACCAACCCCCTCTACCCCCTCCACCCTCTCTGTCTGTCCTACTACCTCTCCAGGGAGGCGGAGAGCAATATGTTAGTCCAACATTTTGGTTAAGTAGCATTATGTTCATGGATTCTATTAGTTACATGGATTCTATTAGTTACATGGATTCTATTAGTTACATGGATTCTATTAGTTTAATATACATGGATTCTATTAGTTTAATGGATTCTATTAGTTACATGGATTCTATTAGTTACATGGATTCTATTAGTTACATGGATTCTATTAGTTACATGGATTCTATTAGTTACATGGATTCTATTAGTTTAATATACATGGATTCTATTAGTTTAATATACATGGATTCTATTAGTTACATGGATTCTATTAGTTACATGGATTCTATTAGTTACATGGATTCTATTAGTTACATGGATTCTATTAGTTTAATATACATGGATTCTATTAGTTTAATATACATGGATTCTATTAGTTTAATGGATTCTATTAGTTACATGGATTCTATTAGTTACATGGATTCTATTAGTTACATGGATTCTATTAGTTTAATATACATGGATTCTATTAGTTACATGGATTCTATTAGTTACATGGATTCTATTAGTTTAATGGATTCTATTAGTTACATGGATTCTATTAGTTACATGGATTCTATTAGTTTAATATACATGGATTCTATTAGTTACATGGATTCTATTAGTTTAATATACATGGATTCTATTAGTTACATGGATTCTATTAGTTTAATATACATGGATTCTATTAGTTACATGGATTCTATTAGTTACATGGATTCTATTAGTTTAATATACATGGATTCTATTAGTTACATGGATTCTATTAGTTACATGGATTCTATTAGTTACATATACATGGATTCTATTAGTTACATGGATTCTATTAGTTACATGGATTCTATTAGTTACATGGATTCTATTAGTTACATGGATTCTATTAGTTACATGGATTCTATTAGTTACATGGATTCTATTAGTTACATGGATTCTATTAGTTACATGGATTCTATTAGTTACATGGATTCTATTAGTTTACATGGATTCTATTAGTTACATGGATTCTATTAGTTTAATGGATTCTATTAGTTACATGGATTCTATTAGTTACATGGATTCTATTAGTTACATGGATTCTATTAGTTTAATGGATTCTATTAGTTTAATGGATTCTATTAGTTACATGGATTCTATTAGTTACATGGATTCTATTAGTTTCATGGATTCTATTAGTTACATGGATTCTATTAGTTTAATGGATTCTATTAGTTACATGGATTCTATTAGTTACATGGATTCTATTAGTTTAATTGTTTCTATTAGTTGTTAGTTTTATACAGTGATCAGATTTACACCACCAAGCTGTCTTTTTAAAACTGTGTGTTGCACCGATTTAGTCAACATTTTCATGAGAAATGTACAGATGAAAATTGTCCAAGGTGATGTTAAAATGCGGAAGCGTTGGTATGTGTCCTGTTCCCCTCAGAGGCCAGACGCCAGCCGAGTCGGACCATCAGCTGTTGGAGATCTCCCGGCGCTTGGAGATGTACGGAGTCAGACTCCATCCTGCTAAGGACCGAGAGGGGACCAAGCTCAGTCTGGCTGTGTCTCATATTGGACTGCTTCTGTTTCAGGTACTGCTGGGTAATATGGGCACCAGATATTTACCCACTAGGATCATGGGAGTTCATTTCTGATCTTTTACCTTTTTTTTATTTTTTAGGTATTTGGGTTGGTCGAATGTTGTCCAACTCCTCTCTCCTATAGGGGGGGGGGGACACTAGGATCAATGCTTTTAACTGGTCTAAACTCTCTCCTATAGGGGGGGGACACTAGGATCAATGCTTTTAACTGGTCTAAACTCTCTCCTATAGGGGGGGACACTAGGATCAATGCTTTTAACTGGTCTAAACTCTCTCCTATAGGGGGGGAGACACTAGGATCAATGCTTTTAACTGGTCTAAACTCTCTCCTACAGGGGGACACTAGGATCAATGCTTTTAACTGGTCTAAACTCTCTCCTATAGGGGGGGGGGGACTAGGATCAATGCTTTTAACTGGTCTAAACTCTCTCCTATAGGGGGGGGGACACTAGGATCAATGCTTTTAACTGGTCTAAACTCTCTCCTATAGGGGGACACTAGGATCAATGCTTTTAACTGGTCTAAACTCTCTCCTATAGGGGGGACACTAGGATCAATGCTTTTAACTGGTCTAAACTCTCTCCTATAGGGGGACACTAGGATCAATGCTTTTAACTGGTCTAAACTCTCTCCTATAGGGGGGGGACACTAGGATCAATGCTTTTAACTGGTCTAAACTCTCTCCTATAGGGGGGGGAGACACTAGGATCAATGCTTTTAACTGGTCTAAACTCTCTCCTATAGGGGGGAGACACTAGGATCAATGCTTTTAACTGGTCTAAACTCTCTCCTATAGGGGGGGGGGGACACTAGGATCAATGCTTTTAACTGGTCTAAACTCTCTCCTATAGGGGGGGACACTAGGATCAATGCTTTTAACTGGTCTAAACTCTCTCCTATAGGGGGGGACACTAGGATCAATGCTTTTAACTGGTCTAAACTCTCTCCTATAGGGGGGGGAGACACTAGGATCAATGCTTTTAACTGGTCTAAACTCTCTCCTATAGGGGGGGGACACTAGGATCAATGCTTTTAACTGGTCTAAACTCTCTCCTATAGGGGGGGGGGACACTAGGATCAATGCTTTTAACTGGTCTAAACTCTCTCCTATAGGGGGGGGGACACTAGGATCAATGCTTTTAACTGGTCTACACTCTCTCCTATAGGGGGGGGGACACTAGGATCAATGCTTTTAACTGGTCTAAACTCTCTCCTATAGGGGGGGGACACTAGGATCAATGCTTTTAACTGGTCTAAACTCTCTCCTATAGGGGGGGACACTAGGATCAATGCTTTTAACTGGTCTAAACTCTCTCCTATAGGGGGGGGAGACACTAGGATCAATGCTTTTAACTGGTCTAAACTCTCTCCTATAGGGAGACACTAGGATCAATGCTTCTAACTGGTCTAAACTCTCTCCTATAGGGGGGGTAGACACTAGGATCAATGCTTTTAACTGGTCTAAACTCTCTCCTATAGGGGGGGGGGGACTAGGATCAATGCTTTTAACTGGTCTAAACTCTCTCCTATAGGGGGGAGACACTAGGATCAATGCTTTTAACTGGTCTAAACTCTCTCCTATAGGGGGGGGACACTAGGATCAATGCTTTTAACTGGTCTAAACTCTCTCCTATAGGGGGGGGACACTAGGATCAATGCTTTTAACTGGTCTAAACTCTCTCCTATAGGGGGGGGAGACACTAGGATCAATGCTTTTAACTGGTCTAAACTCTCTCCTATAGGGGGGGGAGACACTAGGATCAATGCTTTTAACTGGTCTAAACTCTCTCCTATAGGGGGGGGACACTAGGATCAATGCTTTTAACTGGTCTAAACTCTCTCCTATAGGGGGGGGACACTAGGATCAATGCTTTTAACTGGTCTAAACTCTCTCCTATAGGGGGGACACTAGGATCAATGCTTTTAACTGGTCTAAACTCTCTCCTATAGGGGGGGGAGACACTAGGATCAATGCTTTTAACTGGTCTAAACTCTCTCCTATAGGGGGGGGGGGGGGACACTAGGATCAATGCTTTTAACTGGTCTAAACTCTCTCCTATAGGGGGGGACACTAGGATCAATGCTTTTAACTGGTCTAAACTCTCTCCTATAGGGGGACACTAGGATCAATGCTTTTAACTGGTCTAAACTCTCTCCTATAGGGGGGGAGACACTAGGATCAATGCTTTTAACTGGTCTAAACTCTCTCCTATAGGGGGGGAGACACTAGGATCAATGCTTTTAACTGGTCTAAACTCTCTCCTATAGGGGGACACTAGGATCAATGCTTTTAACTGGTCTAAACTCTCTCCTATAGGGGGGGGACACTAGGATCAATGCTTTTAACTGGTCTAAACTCTCTCCTATAGGGGGGGGAGACACTAGGATCAATGCTTTTAACTGGTCTAAACTCTCTCCTATAGGGGGGAGACACTAGGATCAATGCTTTTAACTGGTCTAAACTCTCTCCTATAGGGGGGGGACACTAGGATCAATGCTTTTAACTGGTCTAAACTCTCTCCTATAGGGGGGGAGACACTAGGATCAATGCTTTTAACTGGTCTAAACTCTCTCCTATAGGGGGGGGACACTAGGATCAATGCTTTTAACTGGTCTAAACTCTCTCCTATAGGGGGGGACACTAGGATCAATGCTTTTAACTGGTCTAAACTCTCTCCTATAGGGGGGAGACACTAGGATCAATGCTTTTAACTGGTCTAAACTCTCTCCTATAGGGGGGGACACTAGGATCAATGCTTTTAACTGGTCTAAACTCTCTCCTATAGGGGGGGGACACTAGGATCAATGCTTTTAACTGGTCTAAACTCTCTCCTATAGGGGGGAGACACTAGGATCAATGCTTTTAACTGGTCTAAACTCTCTCCTATAGGGGGGAGACACTAGGATCAATGCTTTTAACTGGTCTAAACTCTCTCCTATAGGGGGGGGACACTAGGATCAATGCTTTTAACTGGTCTAAACTCTCTCCTATAGGGGGGGGACACTAGGATCAATGCTTTTAACTGGTCTAAACTCTCTCCTATAGGGGGGAGACACTAGGATCAATGCTTTTAACTGGTCTAAACTCTCTCCTATAGGGGGGGGACACTAGGATCAATGCTTTTAACTGGTCTAAACTCTCTCCTATAGGGGGGGACACTAGGATCAATGCTTTTAACTGGTCTAAACTCTCTCCTATAGGGGGGGGACACTAGGATCAATGCTTTTAACTGGTCTAAACTCTCTCCTATAGGGGGGGAGACACTAGGATCAATGCTTTTAACTGGTCTAAACTCTCTCCTATAGGGGGGGGAGACACTAGGATCAATGCTTTTAACTGGTCTAAACTCTCTCCTATAGGGGGGGGACACTAGGATCAATGCTTTTAACTGGTCTAAACTCTCTCCTATAGGGGAGACACTAGGATCAATGCTTTTAACTGGTCTAAACTCTCTCCTATAGGGGGGGAGACACTAGGATCAATGCTTTTAACTGGTCTAAACTCTCTCCTATAGGGGGGGACACTAGGATCAATGCTTTTAACTGGTCTAAACTCTCTCCTATAGGGGGGGGAGACACTAGGATCAATGCTTTTAACTGGTCTAAACTCTCTCCTATAGGGGGGGGGACACTAGGATCAATGCTTTTAACTGGTCTAAACTCTCTCCTATAGGGGGGGGGGGGGGACACTAGGATCAATGCTTTTAACTGGTCTAAACTCTCTCCTATAGGGGGGGGGACACTAGGATCAATGCTTTTAACTGGTCTAAACTCTCTCCTATAGGGGGGGGACACTAGGATCAATGCTTTTAACTGGTCTAAACTCTCTCCTATAGGGGGGAGACACTAGGATCAATGCTTTTAACTGGTCTAAACTCTCTCCTATAGGGGGGGGGACACTAGGATCAATGCTTTTAACTGGTCTAAACTCTCTCCTATAGGGGGGGAGACACTAGGATCAATGCTTTTAACTGGTCTAAACTCTCTCCTATAGGGGGGGGACACTAGGATCAATGCTTTTAACTGGTCTAAACTCTCTCCTATAGGGGGGGACACTAGGATCAATGCTTTTAACTGGTCTAAACTCTCTCCTATAGGGGGGACACTAGGATCAATGCTTTTAACTGGTCTAAACTCTCTCCTATAGGGGGGGGACACTAGGATCAATGCTTTTAACTGGTCTAAACTCTCTCCTATAGGGGGGGAGACACTAGGATCAATGCTTTTAACTGGTCTAAACTCTCTCCTATAGGGGGGAGACACTAGGATCAATGCTTTTAACTGGTCTAAACTCTCTCCTATAGGGAGGACACTAGGATCAATGCTTTTAACTGGTCTAAACTCTCTCCTATAGGGGGGGACACTAGGATCAATGCTTTTAACTGGTCTAAACTCTCTCCTATAGGGGGGAGACACTAGGATCAATGCTTTTAACTGGTCTAAACTCTCTCCTATAGGGGGGGACACTAGGATCAATGCTTTTAACTGGTCTAAACTCTCTCCTATAGGGGGGACACTAGGATCAATGCTTTTAACTGGTCTAAACTCTCTCCTATAGGGGGAGACACTAGGATCAATGCTTTTAACTGGTCTAAACTCTCTCCTATAGGGGGGACACTAGGATCAATGCTTTTAACTGGTCTAAACTCTCTCCTATAGGGGGGGGACACTAGGATCAATGCTTTTAACTGGTCTAAACTCTCTCCTATAGGGGGGGACACTAGGATCAATGCTTTTAACTGGTCTAAACTCTCTCCTATAGGGGGGAGACACTAGGATCAATGCTTTTAACTGGTCTAAACTCTCTCCTATAGGGGGGGACACTAGGATCAATGCTTTTAACTGGTCTAAACTCTCTCCTATAGGGGGGGACACTAGGATCAATGCTTTTAACTGGTCTAAACTCTCTCCTATAGGGGGGGACACTAGGATCAATGCTTTTAACTGGTCTAAACTCTCTCCTATAGGGGAGACACTAGGATCAATGCTTTTAACTGGTCTAAACTCTCTCCTATAGGGGGGGACACTAGGATCAATGCTTTTAACTGGTCTAAACTCTCTCCTATAGGGAGACACTAGGATCAATGCTTTTAACTGGTCTAAACTCTCTCCTATAGGGGGGACACTAGGATCAATGCTTTTAACTGGTCTAAACTCTCTCCTATAGGGGGGGGGACACTAGGATCAATGCTTTTAACTGGTCTAAACTCTCTCCTATAGGGGGGGACACTAGGATCAATGCTTTTAACTGGTCTAAACTCTCTCCTATAGGGGGGGGACACTAGGATCAATGCTTTTAACTGGTCTAAACTCTCTCCTATAGGGGGACACTAGGATCAATGCTTTTAACTGGTCTAAACTCTCTCCTTTAGGGGGGGGACACTAGGATCAATGCTTTTAACTGGTCTAAACTCTCTCCTATAGGGGGGGACACTAGGATCAATGCTTTTAACTGGTCTAAACTCTCTCCTATAGGGGGACACTAGGATCAATGCTTTTAACTGGTCTAAACTCTCTCCTATAGGGGGGGGACACTAGGATCAATGCTTTTAACTGGTCTAAACTCTCTCCTATAGGGAGACACTAGGATCAATGCTTTTAACTGGTCTAAACTCTCTCCTATAGGGGGGAGACACTAGGATCAATGCTTTTAACTGGTCTAAACTCTCTCCTATAGGGGGACACTAGGATCAATGCTTTTAACTGGTCTAAACTCTCTCCTATAGGGGGGGACACTAGGATCAATGCTTTTAACTGGTCTAAACTCTCTCCTATAGGGGGGGGACACTAGGATCAATGCTTTTAACTGGTCTAAACTCTCTCCTATAGGGGGGGGACACTAGGATCAATGCTTTTAACTGGTCTAAACTCTCTCCTATAGGGGGGAGACACTAGGATCAATGCTTTTAACTGGTCTAAACTCTCTCCTATAGGGGGGAGACACTAGGATCAATGCTTTTAACTGGTCTAAACTCTCTCCTATAGGGGGGAGACACTAGGATCAATGCTTTTAACTGGTCTAAACTCTCTCCTATAGGGGGGGGACACTAGGATCAATGCTTTTAACTGGTCTAAACTCTCTCCTATAGGGGGGGGACACTAGGATCAATGCTTTTAACTGGTCTAAACTCTCTCCTATAGGGGGGGACACTAGGATCAATGCTTTTAACTGGTCTAAACTCTCTCCTATAGGGGAGACACTAGGATCAATGCTTTTAACTGGTCTAAACTCTCTCCTATAGGGGGACACTAGGATCAATACTTTTAACTGGTCTAAACTCTCTCCTATAGGGGGACACTAGGATCAATGCTTTTAACTGGTCTAAACTCTCTCCTATAGGGGGGGGACACTAGGATCAATGCTTTTAACTGGTCTAAACTCTCTCCTATAGGGGGGGGACACTAGGATCAATGCTTTTAACTGGTCTAAACTCTCTCCTATAGGGGGACACTAGGATCAATGCTTTTAACTGGTCTAAACTCTCTCCTATAGGGGGACACTAGGATCAATGCTTTTAACTGGTCTAAACTCTCTCCTATAGGGGGGGGACACTAGGATCAATGCTTTTAACTGGTCTAAACTCTCTCCTATAGGGGGACACTAGGATCAATACTTTTAACTGGTCTAAACTCTCTCCTATAGGGGGGGGACACTAGGATCAATGCTTTTAACTGGTCTAAACTCTCTCCTATAGGGGGGGACACTAGGATCAATACTTTTAACTGGTCTAAACTCTCTCCTATAGGGGGACACTAGGATCAATGCTTTTAACTGGTCTAAACTCTCTCCTATAGGGGGGGGACACTAGGATCAATGCTTTTAACTGGTCTAAACTCTCTCCTATAGGGGGGGACACTAGGATCAATACTTTTAACTGGTCTAAACTCTCTCCTATAGGGGGACACTAGGATCAATGCTTTTAACTGGTCTAAACTCTCTCCTATAGGGGGGAGACACTAGGATCAATGCTTTTAACTGGTCTAAACTCTCTCCTATAGGGGGACACTAGGATCAATACTTTTAACTGGTCTAAACTCTCTCCTATAGGGGGACACTAGGATCAATGCTTTTAACTGGTCTAAACTCTCTCCTATAGGGGGGGAGACACTAGGATCAATGCTTTTAACTGGTCTAAACTCTCCTATAGGGGGGGGACACTAGGATCAATGCTTTTAACTGGTCTAAACTCTCTCCTATAGGGGGGGAGACACTAGGATCAATGCTTTTAACTGGTCTAAACTCTCTCCTATAGGGGGGGACACTAGGATCAATGCTTTTAACTGGTCTAAACTCTCTCCTATAGGGGGGGACACTAGGATCAATGCTTTTAACTGGTCTAAACTCTCTCCTATAGGGGGGGAGACACTAGGATCAATGCTTTTAACTGGTCTAAACTCTCTCCTATAGGGGGACACTAGGATCAATGCTTTTAACTGGTCTAAACTCTCTCCTATAGGGGGGAGACACTAGGATCAATGCTTTTAACTGGTCTAAACTCTCTCCTATAGGGGGACACTAGGATCAATACTTTTAACTGGTCTAAACTCTCTCCTATAGGGGGGACACTAGGATCAATGCTTTTAACTGGTCTAAACTCTCTCCTATAGGGGGGGAGACACTAGGATCAATGCTTTTAACTGGTCTAAACTCTCCTATAGGGGGGGGACACTAGGATCAATGCTTTTAACTGGTCTAAACTCTCTCCTATAGGGGGGAGACACTAGGATCAATGCTTTTAACTGGTCTAAACTCTCTCCTATAGGGGGGGGACACTAGGATCAATGCTTTTAACTGGTCTAAACTCTCTCCTATAGGGGGGGACACTAGGATCAATGCTTTTAACTGGTCTAAACTCTCTCCTATAGGGGGGGAGACACTAGGATCAATGCTTTTAACTGGTCTAAACTCTCTCCTATAGGGGGGGGACACTAGGATCAATGCTTTTAACTGGTCTAAACTCTCTCCTATAGGGGGGGAGACACTAGGATCAATGCTTTTAACTGGTCTAAACTCTCTCCTATGGGGGGGGGACACTAGGATCAATGCTTTTAACTGGTCTAAACTCTCTCCTATAGGGGGACACTAGGATCAATACTTTTAACTGGTCTAAACTCTCTCCTATAGGGGGGGACACTAGGATCAATACTTTTAACTGGTCTAAACTCTCTCCTATAGGGGGGACACTAGGATCAATGCTTTTAACTGGTCTAAACTCTCTCCTATAGGGGGGGGACACTAGGATCAATGCTTTTAACTGGTCTAAACTCTCTCCTATAGGGGAGACACTAGGATCAATGCTTTTAACTGGTCTAAACTCTCTCCTATAGGGGGGGGGACACTAGGATCAATGCTTTTAACTGGTCTAAACTCTCTCCTATAGGGGGGACACTAGGATCAATGCTTTTAACTGGTCTAAACTCTCTCCTATAGGGGGGGGACACTAGGATCAATGCTTTTAACTGGTCTAAACTCTCTCCTATAGGGGGGGGACACTAGGATCAATACTTTTAACTGGTCTAAACTCTCTCCTATAGGGGGACACTAGGATCAATGCTTTTAACTGGTCTAAACTCTCTCCTATAGGGGGGGGACACTAGGATCAATGCTTTTAACTGGTCTAAACTCTCTCCTATAGGGGGACACTAGGATCAATGCTTTTAACTGGTCTAAACTCTCTCCTATAGGGGGGGACACTAGGATCAATGCTTTTAACTGGTCTAAACTCTCTCCTATAGGGGGGGGACACTAGGATCAATGCTTTTAACTGGTCTAAACTCTCTCTATAGGGGGGGGACACTAGGATCAATGCTTTTAACTGGTCTAAACTCTCTCCTATAGGGGGGGGAGACACTAGGATCAATGCTTTTAACTGGTCTAAACTCTCTCCTATAGGGGGGGGACACTAGGATCAATGCTTTTAACTGGTCTAAACTCTCTCCTATAGGGGGGGACACTAGGATCAATGCTTTTAACTGGTCTAAACTCTCTCCTATAGGGGGGGGACACTAGGATCAATGCTTTTAACTGGTCTAAACTCTCTCCTATAGGGGGACACTAGGATCAATGCTTTTAACTGGTCTAAACTCTCTCCTATAGGGGGGAGACACTAGGATCAATGCTTTTAACTGGTCTAAACTCTCTCCTATAGGGGGACACTAGGATCAATACTTTTAACTGGTCTAAACTCTCTCCTATAGGGGGACACTAGGATCAATGCTTTTAACTGGTCTAAACTCTCTCCTATAGGGGGGAGACACTAGGATCAATGCTTTTAACTGGTCTAAACTCTCCTATAGGGGGGGACACTAGGATCAATGCTTTTAACTGGTCTAAACTCTCTCCTATAGGGGGGAGACACTAGGATCAATGCTTTTAACTGGTCTAAACTCTCTCCTATAGGGGGGGAGACACTAGGATCAATGCTTTTAACTGGTCTAAACTCTCTCCTATAGGGGGGGGACACTAGGATCAATGCTTTTAACTGGTCTAAACTCTCTCCTATAGGGGGGGAGACACTAGGATCAATGCTTTTAACTGGTCTAAACTCTCTCCTATAGGGGGGGGACACTAGGATCAATGCTTTTAACTGGTCTAAAGTCTCTCCTATAGGGGGGGAGACACTAGGATCAATGCTTTTAACTGGTCTAAACTCTCTCCTATAGGGGGGGACACTAGGATCAATGCTTTTAACTGGTCTAAACTCTCTCCTATAGGGGGACACTAGGATCAATACTTTTAACTGGTCTAAACTCTCTCCTATAGGGGGACACTAGGATCAATGCTTTTAACTGGTCTAAACTCTCTCCTATAGGGGGGGACACTAGGATCAATGCTTTTAACTGGTCTAAACTCTCTCCTATAGGGGGGACACTAGGATCAATGCTTTTAACTGGTCTAAACTCTCTCCTATAGGGGGACACTAGGATCAATACTTTTAACTGGTCTAAACTCTCTCCTATAGGGGGGACACTAGGATCAATGCTTTTAACTGGTCTAAACTCTCTCCTATAGGGGGGGGACACTAGGATCAATACTTTTAACTGGTCTAAACTCTCTCCTATAGGGGAGACACTAGGATCAATGCTTTTAACTGGTCTAAACTCTCTCCTATAGGGGGGGGGACACTAGGATCAATGCTTTTAACTGGTCTAAACTCTCTCCTATAGGGGGACACTAGGATCAATACTTTTAACTGGTCTAAACTCTCTCCTATAGGGGGGAGACACTAGGATCAATGCTTTTAACTGGTCTAAACTCTCTCCTATAGGGAGACACTAGGATCAATGCTTTTAACTGGTCTAAACTCTCTCCTATAGGGGGGACACTAGGATCAATACTTTTAACTGGTCTAAACTCTCTCCTATAGGGGGGAGACACTAGGATCAATGCTTTTAACTGGTCTAAACTCTCTCCTATAGGGGGGGGACACTAGGATCAATGCTTTTAACTGGTCTAAACTCTCTCCTATAGGGGGGAGACACTAGGATCAATGCTTTTAACTGGTCTAAACTCTCTCCTATAGGGGGGGACACTAGGATCAATGCTTTTAACTGGTCTAAACTCTCTCCTATAGGGGGGGAGACACTAGGATCAATGCTTTTAACTGGTCTAAACTCTCTCCTATAGGGGGGGGACACTAGGATCAATGCTTTTAACTGGTCTAAACTCTCTCCTATAGGGGAGACACTAGGATCAATACTTTTAACTGGTCTAAACTCTCTCCTATAGGGGGGGACACTAGGATCAATGCTTTTAACTGGTCTAAACTCTCTCCTATAGGGAGACACTAGGATCAATGCTTTTAACTGGTCTAAACTCTCTCCTATAGGGGGGGACACTAGGATCAATGCTTTTAACTGGTCTAAACTCTCTCCTATAGGGGGAGACACTAGGATCAATGCTTTTAACTGGTCTAAACTCTCTCCTATAGGGGGGGGACACTAGGATCAATGCTTTTAACTGGTCTAAACTCTCTCCTATAGGGGGGGGACACTAGGATCAATGCTTTTAACTGGTCTAAACTCTCTCCTATAGGGGGGGGACACTAGGATCAATGCTTTTAACTGGTCTAAACTCTCTCCTATAGGGGGGGGGGACACTAGGATCAATGCTTTTAACTGGTCTAAACTCTCTCCTATAGGGGGACACTAGGATCAATGCTTTTAACTGGTCTAAACTCTCTCCTATAGGGGGGAGACACTAGGATCAATGCTTTTAACTGGTCTAAACTCTCTCCTATAGGGGGGGGACACTAGGATCAATACTTTTAACTGGTCTAAACTCTCTCCTATAGGGGGGACACTAGGATCAATGCTTTTAACTGGTCTAAAGTCTCTCCTATAGGGGGACACTAGGATCAATGCTTTTAACTGGTCTAAACTCTCTCCTATAGGGGGGGGACACTAGGATCAATGCTTTTAACTGGTCTAAACTCTCTCCTATAGGGGGGAGACACTAGGATCAATGCTTTTAACTGGTCTAAACTCTCTCCTATAGGGGGGACACTAGGATCAATGCTTTTAACTGGTCTAAACTCTCTCCTATAGGGGGACACTAGGATCAATGCTTTTAACTGGTCTAAACTCTCTCCTATAGGGGGGGAGACACTAGGATCAATGCTTTTAACTGGTCTAAACTCTCTCCTATAGGGGGGGGACACTAGGATCAATGCTTTTAACTGGTCTAAACTCTCTCCTATAGGGGGGGGAGACACTAGGATCAATGCTTTTAACTGGTCTAAACTCTCTCCTATAGGGGGGGACACTAGGATCAATGCTTTTAACTGGTCTAAACTCTCTCCTATAGGGGGGGACACTAGGATCAATGCTTTTAACTGGTCTAAACTCTCTCCTATAGGGGGGGAGACACTAGGATCAATGCTTTTAACTGGTCTAAACTCTCTCCTATAGGGGGACACTAGGATCAATGCTTTTAACTGGTCTAAACTCTCTCCTATAGGGGGGAGACACTAGGATCAATGCTTTTAACTGGTCTAAACTCTCTCCTATAGGGGGACACTAGGATCAATGCTTTTAACTGGTCTAAACTCTCTCCTATAGGGGGGACACTAGGATCAATGCTTTTAACTGGTCTAAACTCTCTCCTATAGGGGGAGACACTAGGATCAATGCTTTTAACTGGTCTAAACTCTCCTATAGGGGGGGGACACTAGGATCAATGCTTTTAACTGGTCTAAACTCTCTCCTATAGGGGGGGGACACTAGGATCAATGCTTTTAACTGGTCTAAACTCTCTCCTATAGGGGGGGACACTAGGATCAATGCTTTTAACTGGTCTAAACTCTCTCCTATAGGGGGGGACACTAGGATCAATGCTTTTAACTGGTCTAAACTCTCTCCTATAGGGGGGGAGACACTAGGATCAATGCTTTTAACTGGTCTAAACTCTCTCCTATAGGGGGGGACACTAGGATCAATGCTTTTAACTGGTCTAAACTCTCTCCTATAGGGGGGGAGACACTAGGATCAATGCTTTTAACTGGTCTAAACTCTCTCCTATGGGGGGGGAGACACTAGGATCAATGCTTTTAACTGGTCTAAACTCTCTCCTATAGGGGGGACACTAGGATCAATACTTTTAACTGGTCTAAACTCTCTCCTATAGGGGGACACTAGGATCAATGCTTTTAACTGGTCTAAACTCTCTCCTATAGGGGGGACACTAGGATCAATGCTTTTAACTGGTCTAAACTCTCTCCTATAGGGGGGGGACACTAGGATCAATACTTTTAACTGGTCTAAACTCTCTCCTATAGGGGAGACACTAGGATCAATGCTTTTAACTGGTCTAAACTCTCTCCTATAGGGGGGGGACACTAGGATCAATGCTTTTAACTGGTCTAAACTCTCTCCTATAGGGGGACACTAGGATCAATACTTTTAACTGGTCTAAACTCTCTCCTATAGGGGGGAGACACTAGGATCAATGCTTTTAACTGGTCTAAACTCTCTCCTATAGGGAGACACTAGGATCAATGCTTTTAACTGGTCTAAACTCTCTCCTATAGGGGGACACTAGGATCAATACTTTTAACTGGTCTAAACTCTCTCCTATAGGGGGGAGACACTAGGATCAATGCTTTTAACTGGTCTAAACTCTCTCCTATAGGGGGGGGACACTAGGATCAATGCTTTTAACTGGTCTAAACTCTCTCCTATAGGGGGGAGACACTAGGATCAATGCTTTTAACTGGTCTAAACTCTCTCCTATAGGGGGGGGACACTAGGATCAATGCTTTTAACTGGTCTAAACTCTCTCCTATAGGGGGGGAGACACTAGGATCAATGCTTTTAACTGGTCTAAACTCTCTCCTATAGGGGGGGGACACTAGGATCAATGCTTTTAACTGGTCTAAACTCTCTCCTATAGGGAGACACTAGGATCAATACTTTTAACTGGTCTAAACTCTCTCCTATAGGGGGGGGACACTAGGATCAATGCTTTTAACTGGTCTAAACTCTCTCCTATAGGGAGACACTAGGATCAATGCTTTTAACTGGTCTAAACTCTCTCCTATAGGGGGGGGACACTAGGATCAATGCTTTTAACTGGTCTAAACTCTCTCCTATAGGGGGACACTAGGATCAATGCTTTTAACTGGTCTAAACTCTCTCCTATAGGGGGGGGGACACTAGGATCAATGCTTTTAACTGGTCTAAACTCTCTCCTATAGGGGGGGGACACTAGGATCAATGCTTTTAACTGGTCTAAACTCTCTCCTATAGGGGGGGGACACTAGGATCAATACTTTTAACTGGTCTAAACTCTCTCCTATAGGGGGGGGGGACACTAGGATCAATGCTTTTAACTGGTCTAAACTCTCTCCTATAGGGGGACACTAGGATCAATGCTTTTAACTGGTCTAAACTCTCTCCTATAGGGGGGAGACACTAGGATCAATGCTTTTAACTGGTCTAAACTCTCTCCTATAGGGGGGGGACACTAGGATCAATACTTTTAACTGGTCTAAACTCTCTCCTATAGGGGGACACTAGGATCAATACTTTTAACTGGTCTAAACTCTCTCCTATAGGGGGACACTAGGATCAATGCTTTTAACTGGTCTAAACTCTCTCCTATAGGGGGGGGACACTAGGATCAATGCTTTTAACTGGTCTAAACTCTCTCCTATAGGGGGGAGACACTAGGATCAATGCTTTTAACTGGTCTAAACTCTCTCCTATAGGGGGACACTAGGATCAATACTTTTAACTGGTCTAAACTCTCTCCTATAGGGGGGACACTAGGATCAATGCTTTTAACTGGTCTAAACTCTCTCCTATAGGGGGGGAGACACTAGGATCAATGCTTTTAACTGGTCTAAACTCTCCTATAGGGGGGGGACACTAGGATCAATGCTTTTAACTGGTCTAAACTCTCTCCTATAGGGGGGGGAGACACTAGGATCAATGCTTTTAACTGGTCTAAACTCTCTCCTATAGGGGGGGGACACTAGGATCAATGCTTTTAACTGGTCTAAACTCTCTCCTATAGGGGGGGACACTAGGATCAATGCTTTTAACTGGTCTAAACTCTCTCCTATAGGGGGGGAGACACTAGGATCAATGCTTTTAACTGGTCTAAACTCTCTCCTATAGGGGGACACTAGGATCAATGCTTTTAACTGGTCTAAACTCTCTCCTATAGGGGGGAGACACTAGGATCAATGCTTTTAACTGGTCTAAACTCTCTCCTATAGGGGGACACTAGGATCAATACTTTTAACTGGTCTAAACTCTCTCCTATAGGGGGACACTAGGATCAATGCTTTTAACTGGTCTAAACTCTCTCCTATAGGGGGGGAGACACTAGGATCAATGCTTTTAACTGGTCTAAACTCTCTCCTATAGGGGGGGGACACTAGGATCAATGCTTTTAACTGGTCTAAACTCTCTCCTATAGGGGGGGAGACACTAGGATCAATGCTTTTAACTGGTCTAAACTCTCTCCTATAGGGGGGGGACACTAGGATCAATGCTTTTAACTGGTCTAAACTCTCTCCTATAGGGGGGGGACACTAGGATCAATGCTTTTAACTGGTCTAAACTCTCTCCTATAGGGGGGGAGACACTAGGATCAATGCTTTTAACTGGTCTAAACTCTCTCCTATAGGGGGGGGACACTAGGATCAATGCTTTTAACTGGTCTAAACTCTCTCCTATAGGGGGGGAGACACTAGGATCAATGCTTTTAACTGGTCTAAACTCTCTCCTATGGGGGGGGAGACACTAGGATCAATGCTTTTAACTGGTCTAAACTCTCTCCTATAGGGGGACACTAGGATCAATACTTTTAACTGGTCTAAACTCTCTCCTATAGGGGGACACTAGGATCAATACTTTTAACTGGTCTAAACTCTCTCCTATAGGGGGACACTAGGATCAATGCTTTTAACTGGTCTAAACTCTCTCCTATAGGGGGGGGACACTAGGATCAATACTTTTAACTGGTCTAAACTCTCTCCTATAGGGGAGACACTAGGATCAATGCTTTTAACTGGTCTAAACTCTCTCCTATAGGGGGGGGACACTAGGATCAATGCTTTTAACTGGTCTAAACTCTCTCCTATAGGGGGACACTAGGATCAATACTTTTAACTGGTCTAAACTCTCTCCTATAGGGGGGAGACACTAGGATCAATGCTTTTAACTGGTCTAAACTCTCTCCTATAGGGAGACACTAGGATCAATGCTTTTAACTGGTCTAAACTCTCTCCTATAGGGGGACACTAGGATCAATACTTTTAACTGGTCTAAACTCTCTCCTATAGGGGGGAGACACTAGGATCAATGCTTTTAACTGGTCTAAACTCTCTCCTATAGGGGGGGGACACTAGGATCAATGCTTTTAACTGGTCTAAACTCTCTCCTATAGGGGGGAGACACTAGGATCAATGCTTTTAACTGGTCTAAACTCTCTCCTATAGGGGGGGACACTAGGATCAATGCTTTTAACTGGTCTAAACTCTCTCCTATAGGGGGGGAGACACTAGGATCAATGCTTTTAACTGGTCTAAACTCTCTCCTATAGGGGGGGGACACTAGGATCAATGCTTTTAACTGGTCTAAACTCTCTCCTATAGGGAGACACTAGGATCAATACTTTTAACTGGTCTAAACTCTCTCCTATAGGGGGGGGACACTAGGATCAATGCTTTTAACTGGTCTAAACTCTCTCCTATAGGGAGACACTAGGATCAATGCTTTTAACTGGTCTAAACTCTCTCCTATAGGGGGGGGACACTAGGATCAATGCTTTTAACTGGTCTAAACTCTCTCCTATAGGGAGACACTAGGATCAATGCTTTTAACTGGTCTAAACTCTCTCCTATAGGGGGGGGACACTAGGATCAATGCTTTTAACTGGTCTAAACTCTCTCCTATAGGGGGGGGACACTAGGATCAATGCTTTTAACTGGTCTAAACTCTCTCCTATAGGGGGGGGACACTAGGATCAATACTTTTAACTGGTCTAAACTCTCTCCTATAGGGGGGGGGGGGACACTAGGATCAATGCTTTTAACTGGTCTAAACTCTCTCCTATAGGGGGGACACTAGGATCAATGCTTTTAACTGGTCTAAACTCTCTCCTATAGGGGGGAGACACTAGGATCAATGCTTTTAACTGGTCTAAACTCTCTCCTATAGGGGGGGACACTAGGATCAATACTTTTAACTGGTCTAAACTCTCTCCTATAGGGGGACACTAGGATCAATACTTTTAACTGGTCTAAACTCTCTCCTATAGGGGGGGACACTAGGATCAATGCTTTTAACTGGTCTAAACTCTCTCCTACAGGGGGACACTAGGATCAATACTTTTAACTGGTCTAAACTCTCTCCTATAGGGGGGGACACTAGGATCAATGCTTTTAACTGGTCTAAACTCTCTCCTATAGGGGGACACTAGGATCAATACTTTTAACTGGTCTAAACTCTCTCCTATAGGGGGGGGACACTAGGATCAATGCTTTTAACTGGTCTAAACTCTCTCCTATAGGGGGACACTAGGATCAATGCTTTTAACTGGTCTAAACTCTCTCCTATAGGGGGGGGACACTAGGATCAATGCTTTTAACTGGTCTAAACTCTCTCCTATAGGGGGACACTAGGATCAATGCTTTTAACTGGTCTAAACTCTCTCCTATAGGGGGGGGACACTAGGATCAATGCTTTTAACTGGTCTAAACTCTCTCCTATAGGGGGACACTAGGATCAATGCTTTTAACTGGTCTAAACTCTCTCCTATAGGGGGGGGACACTAGGATCAATGCTTTTAACTGGTCTAAACTCTCTCCTATAGGGGGGGGGACACTAGGATCAATGCTTTTAACTGGTCTAAACTCTCTCCTATAGGGGGGGGGGACTAGGATCAATGCTTTTAACTGGTCTAAACTCTCTCCTATAGGGGGGGGACACTAGGATCAATACTTTTAACTGGTCTAAACTCTCTCCTATAGGGGGACACTAGGATCAATGCTTTTAACTGGTCTAAACTCTCTCCTATAGGGGGACACTAGGATCAATGCTTTTAACTGGTCTAAACTCTCTCCTATAGGGGGACACTAGGATCAATACTTTTAACTGGTCTAAACTCTCTCCTATAGGGGGGGGACACTAGGATCAATGCTTTTAACTGGTCTAAACTCTCTCCTATAGGGGGACAATAGGATCAATGCTTTTAACTGGTCTAAACTCTCTCCTATAGGGGGACACTAGGATCAATACTTTTAACTGGTCTAAACTCTCTCCTACAGGGGGACACTAGGATCAATGCTTTTAACTGGTCTAAACTCTCTCCTATAGGGGGACACTAGGATCAATACTTTTAACTGGTCTAAACTCTCTCCTATAGGGGGACACTAGGATCAATACTTTTAACTGGTCTAAACTCTCTCCTATAGGGAGACACTAGGATCAATGCTTTTAACTGGTCTAAACTCTCTCCTATAGGGGGGAGACACTAGGATCAATGCTTTTAACTGGTCTAAACTCTCTCCTATAGGGGGGGGACACTAGGATCAATGCTTTTAACTGGTCTAAACTCTCTCCTATAGGGAGACACTAGGATCAATGCTTTTAACTGGTCTAAACTCTCTCCTATAGGGGGGGGACACTAGGATCAATGCTTTTAACTGGTCTAAACTCTCTCCTATAGGGGGGGGGGCACTAGGATCAATACTTTTAACTGGTCTAAACTCTCTCCTATAGGGGGGGGGGACACTAGGATCAATACTTTTAACTGGTCTAAACTCTCTCCTATAGGGGGGGGACACTAGGATCAATGCTTTTAACTGGTCTAAACTCTCTCCTATAGGGAGACACTAGGATCAATGCTTTTAACTGGTCTAAACTCTCTCCTATAGGGGGACACTAGGATCAATGCTTTTAACTGGTCTAAACTCTCTCCTATAGGGGGACACTAGGATCAATACTTTTAACTGGTCTAAAGTCCGCAAGCTGAGCTTCAAGAGGAAGCGTTTCCTCATCAAACTCAGACCAGACCTCAATGTAAGTCGTTTTATCAGTAAATTCACAGCGATATTCACCGGTTATTATGTAGTTTATATTAAGTGGTACAGGATGAAAACAGCCCATGTATTTTTCCTGTTTTAACCAATGCTAAGCTATGTGGTGACAGTGTCTGTGTGTCTCGTCCCTGCAGCAGAGTGGATACCAGGACACCCTGGAGTTTGCGATGGGCAGTCGAGACTGCAGTAAGATCTTCTGGAAAATATGTGTGGAGTATCACGCCTTCTTCAGACTGTTTGAGGAACCCAAACCCAAACCCAAAGCCGTTCTCTTCACCAGAGGCTCCTCCTTCAGGTTTAGGTAGGCTGCTCCTTCAGGTTTAGGTAGGCTCCTCCTTCAGGTTTAGGTAGGCTGCTCCTTCAGGTTTAGGTAGGCTCCTCCTTCAGGTTTAGGTAGGCTCCTCCTTCAGGTTTAGGTAGGCTCCTCCTTCAGGTTTAGGTAGGCTCCTCCTTCAGGTTTAGGTAGGCTCCTCCTTCAGGTTTAGGTAGGCTCCTCCTTCAGGTTTAGGTAGGCTCCTCCTTCAGGTTTAGGTAGGCTCCTCCTTCAGGTTTAGGTAGGCTCCTCCTTCAGGTTTAGGTAGGCTCCTCCTTCAGGTTTAGGTAGGCTCCTCCTTCAGGTTTAGGTAGGCTCCTCCTTCAGGTTTAGGTAGGCTCCTCCTTCAGGTTTAGGTAGGCTCCTCCTTCAGGTTTAGGTAGGCTCCTCCTTCAGGTTTAGGTAGGCTCCTCCTTCAGGTTTAGGTAGGCTGCTCCTTCAGGTTTAGGTAGGCTCCTCCTTCAGGTTTAGGTAGGCTCCTCCTTCAGGTTTAGGTAGGCTCCTCCTTCAGGTTTAGGTAGGCTCCTCCTTCAGGTTTAGGTAGGCTCCTCCTTCAGGTTTAGGTAGGCTCCTCCTTCAGGTTTAGGTAGGCTCCTCCTTCAGGTTTAGGTAGGCTCCTCCTTCAGGTTTAGGTAGGCTCCTCCTTCAGGTTTAGGTAGGCTCCTCCTTCAGGTTTAGGTAGGCTCCTCCTTCAGGTTTAGGTAGGCTGCTCCTTCAGGTTTAGGTAGGCTCCTCCTTCAGGTTTAGGTAGGCTCCTCCTTCAGGTTTAGGTAGGCTCCTCCTTCAGGTTTAGGTAGGCTCCTCCTTCAGGTTTAGGTAGGCTCCTCCTTCAGGTTTAGGTAGGCTCCTCCTTCAGGTTTAGGTAGGCTCCTCCTTCAGGTTTAGGTAGGCTCCTCCTTCAGGTTTAGGTAGGCTCCTCCTTCAGGTTTAGGTAGGCTCCTCCTTCAGGTTTAGGTAGGCTCCTCCTTCAGGTTTAGGTAGGCTCCTCCTTCAGGTTTAGGTAGGCTCCTCCTTCAGGTTTAGGTAGGCTCCTCCTTCAGGTTTAGGTAGGCTCCTCCTTCAGGTTTAGGTAGGCTGGCTGCAGCAGACCCTCCTACCCAGAGCTACTTACAGTAGTAATTAGGGTTAAGTGCCTTGCTTATGGGTACGTAGACCGTTTGTTCACCTAGTTGGCTCAGGGATTCGAACCAGCAACATTTTGTTTACAACGTTGGAGCTTGTAGAGGTTTAGGGAGGCTGGGTGGGTGTATAATATATATATATATTAGACCTCTGTGTTTCACTGACAGTCCTTTATTAACAGGGACTGTCCTCCTTCAACGTTCTCTTCCATGTCCTGTCTCTTTATATCTGCAGCGGTCGGACACAGAAGCAGGTTTCTGATTACGTCAAGGACTCAGAGTTTCAAAAGGTCCCGTTTGAAAGGTGAGTCTTCGCACCTGTCCGGACGTCAGCCTCACTTCCCCCTGAGGCTTGTTTTGTCCCTTTTACCTTGACAGTTGATAGACCGAGCCTCACCTTTCTCCTCTGCCCGTCAGGAAACACAGTAAGAAGGTGTCCTGCGGCAGCCTGACCCCCCAGGATGGAAAGACATCCACACTACCACCAGAGGTCAAGTATATCACAGTGACTTTTTTCTCTTTGATTCATAGGAGAAGCAATGTGTTGTGTTGTTTTTAACAAAAGATATCACAGAGTACCCCTTTAACTTCTCTCTCTCTCTCTCTCTCTCTCTCATTCCTCCTCTCCCAGACTGTCTCAGTGGACCAGACAGACTCTCCTCTCAGGTCGACCCTCCAGGCCCCGGGGGACGACCCCACGGTGACCAACGGCCACCAGGCTGGACCGGAGGCCCTACCCTCCTCCACCAGCCATCCAGAGCAGCAGATCTCAGGTCCAGTCTGGCATTTTTACATTTTAGTCATTTAGCAGACGCTCTTGTCCAGAGCGAATTACAGTAGTGAATGCATACATTTCATTTCATTATTTATTTTATTTTATTTTTTATTTATTTATTTTTTGTACTGCCCCCCCCCCCGTGGGAATCGAACCCACAACCCTGGCGTTGCGCACACCGTAGGAACAGGTATGGTAACTGTAACCAGGTCAGTTAGAGCAGGGGTTTGTGGGTAGGAACAGGTATGGTAACTGTAACCAGGTCAGTTAGAGCAGGGGTTTGTGGGTAGGAACAGGTATGGTAACTCTAACCAGGTCAGTTAGAGCAGGGGTTTGTGGGTAGGAACAGGTATGGTAACTGTAACCAGGTCAGTTAGAGCAGGGGTTTGTGGGTAGGAACAGGTATGGTAACTGTAACCAGGTCAGTTAGAGCAGGGGTTTGTGGGTAGGAACAGGTATGGTAACTGTAACCAGGTCAGTTAGAGCAGGGGTTTGTGGGTAGGAACAGGTATGGTAACTGTAACCAGGTCAGTTAGAGCAGCAGTTTGTGGGTAGGAACAGGTATGGTAACTGTAACCAGGTCAGTTAGAGCAGCAGTTTGTGGGTAGGAACAGGTACGGTACCTGTAACCAGGTCAGTTAGAGCAGGGGTTTGTGGGTAGGAACAGGTATGGTAACTGTAACCAGGTCAGTTAGAGCAGCAGTTTGTGGGTAGGAACAGGTATGGTAACTGTAACCAGGTCAGTTAGAGCTGCAGTTTGTGGGTAGGAAGAGGTATGGTAACTGTAACCAGGTCAGTTAGAGCAGCGGTTTGTGGGTAGGAACAGGTATGGTAACTGTAACCAGGTCAGTTAGAGCAGGGGTTTGTGGGTAGGAACAGGTATGGTAACTGTAACCAGGTCAGTTAGAGCAGGGGTTTGTGGGTAGGAACAGGTATGGTAACTGTAACCAGGTCAGTTAGAGCAGGGGTTTGTGGGTAGGAACAGGTATGGTAACTGTAACCAGGTCAGTTAGAGCAGGGGTTTGTGGGTAGGAACAGGTATGGTAACTGTAACCAGTGTGACCTCAGGCAGCTCTGACTGCTTCCTGTCCTCTCCTCTCTTCCAGGTGTGATCTCAGGCAGCTCTGACTGCTTCCTGTCCTCTCCTCTCTTCCAGGTGTGATCTCAGGCAGCTCTGACTGCTTCCTGTCCTCTCCTCTCTTCCAGGTGTGATCTCAGGCAGCTCTGACTGCTTCCTGTCCTCTCCTCCTCTCTTCCAGGTGTGATCTCAGGCAGCTCTGACTGCTTCCTGTCCCCCCTCCTCTCTTCCAGGTGTGATCTCAGGCAGCTCTGACTGCTTCCTGTCCTCTCCTCTCTTCCAGGTGTGATCTCAGGCAGCTCTGACTGCTTCCTGTCCTCCTCCTCTCTTCCAGGTGTGATCTCAGGCAGCTCTGACTGCTTCCTGTCCTCTCCTCTCTTCCAGGTGTGATCTCAGGCAGCTCTGACTGCTTCCTGTCCCCCCTCCTCTCTTCCAGGTGTGATCTCAGGCAGCTCTGACTGCTTCCTGTCCCCCCTCCTCTCTTCCAGGTGTGATCTCAGGCAGCTCTGACTGCTTCCTGTCCTCTCCTCCTCTCTTCCAGGTGTGATCTCAGGCAGCTCTGACTGCTTCCTGTCCCCCCTCCTCTCTTCCAGGTGTGATCTCAGGCAGCTCTGACTGCTTCCTGTCCCCTCCTCTCTTCCAGGTGTGATCTCAGGCAGCTCTGACTGCTTCCTGTCCCCCCTCCTCTCTTCCAGGTGTGATCTCAGGCAGCTCTGACTGCTTCCTGTCCCTCCTCCTCTCTTCCAGGTGTGATCTCAGGCAGCTCTGACTGCTTCCTGTCCTCTCCTCTCTTCCAGGTGTGATCTCAGGCAGCTCTGACTGCTTCCTGTCCCCTCCTCTCTTCCAGGTGTGATCTCAGGCAGCTCTGACTGCTTCCTGTCCTCTCCTCCGGTGGCTCGGCGCTCTGCGCCCGCCCCCCCCCAGGTGTGATCTCAGGCAGCTCTGACTGCTTCCTGTCCTCCTCCTCCTCTCTTCCAGGTGTGATCTCAGGCAGCTCTGACTGCTTCCTGTCCTCTCCTCTCTTCCAGGTGTGATCTCAGGCAGCTCTGACTGCTTCCTGTCCTCTCCTCTTTTCCAGGTGTGATCTCAGGCAGCTCTGACTGCTTCCTGTCCCCCTCCTCCGGTGGCTCGGCGCTCTGCGCCCAGGTGTGATCTCAGGCAGCTCTGACTGCTTCCTGTCCCCCCTCCTCTCTTCCAGGTGTGATCTCAGGCAGCTCTGACTGCTTCCTGTCCTCTCCTCTCTTCCAGGTGTGATCTCGGGCATCTCTGATCTCTCGGACTCCACCTTGGCCAACCCTTCAGTGGTGGTGAACGGGCAGAAACCCTTTCCCCTCGGCCCGGGTCAGAGCCCCAACGTGCACCAGCCCTCGCCCTTCAACGCCCATTCCTCGCCCCTCTCATCCCCCCTGTTCACCGACGCTGGTGGCTACGTCCGTACGGATGACGAGGACGAGGTTCGGAGGAAGGTTTGTCTTTCAGGGAGGGAGGGAGGGAGGAGAAGGAGAGATTGGAGGACGGGGAAGGACATGTTCCTCATACTCTTGAGAGAGCGATCCAGCCCAGAGGACAGTCCTGTTCTACTCTGTTAGAGCTGTGTTAATCCCTCTTTACCAGGCTAGTGAGAGTCTGTAAGGAACTGTGTTTAATCTCTTTTCCAGGCTAGTGAGAGTCTGTAAGGAACTGTGTTAATCCCTCTTTACCAGGCTAGTGAGAGTCTGTAAGGAACTGTGTTTAATCTCTTTACCAGGCTAGTGAGAGTCTGTAAGGAACTGTGTTAATCCCTCTTTACCAGGCTAGTGAGAGTCTGTAAGGAACTGTGTTTAATCTCTTTACCAGGCTAGTGAGAGTCTGTAAGGAACTGTGTTTAATCTCTTTACCAGGCTAGTGAGAGTCTGTAAGGAACTGTGTTTAATCTCTTTACCAGGCTAGTGAGAGTCTGTAAGGAACTGTGTTTAATCCCCGGCTGGGGCTGTGGCCTGGACCACCGGCTAGTGAGAGTCTGTAAGGACGGACTCCCGGCTGTGGGTCTGAAGGCTGGCCCCGGCTGGGGCTGTGGCTGGACCCCACCGGCTAGTGAGAGTCTGTAAGGAACTGTGTTTAATCTCTTTACCAGGCTAGTGAGAGTCTGTAAGGAACTGTGTTTAATCTCTTTACCAGGCTAGTGAGAGTCTGTAAGGAACTGTGTTATTCCTCTTTACCAGGCTAGTGAGAGTCTGTAAGGAACTGTGTTAATCTCTTTACCAGGCTAGTGAGAGTCTGTAAGGAACTGTGTTAATCCCTCTTTACCAGGCTAGTGAGAGTCTGTAAGGAACTGTGTTTAATCTCTTTACCAGGCTAGTGAGAGTCTGTAAGGACCTGTGTTAATCCCTCTTTACCAGGCTAGTGAGAGTCTGTAAGGAACTGTGTTTAATCTCTTTACCAGGCTAGTGAGAGTCTGTAAGGAACTGTGTTAATCCCTCTTTACCAGGCTAGTGAGAGTCTGTAAGGAACTGTGTTAATCCTCTTTACCAGGCTAGTGAGAGTCTGTAAGGAACTGTGTTTAATCTCTTTACCAGGCTAGTGAGAGTCTGTAAGGAACTGTGTTTAATCTCTTTACCAGGCTAGTGAGAGTCTGTAAGGAACTGTGTTTAATCTCTTTACCAGGCTAGTGAGAGTCTGTAAGGAACTGTGTTAATCCCTCTTTACCAGGCTAGTGAGAGTCTGTAAGGAACTGTGTTTAATCTCTTTACCAGGCTAGTGAGAGTCTGTAAGGAACTGTGTTTAATCTCTTTACCAGGCTAGTGAGAGTCTGTAAGGAACTGTGTTTAATCTCTTTACCAGGCTAGTGAGAGTCTGTAAGGAACTGTGTTTAATCTCTTACCAGGCTAGTGAGAGTCTGTAAGGACCTGTGTTAATCCCTCTTTACCAGGCTAGTGAGAGTCTGTAAGGAACTGTGTTTAATCTCTTTACCAGGCTAGTGAGAGTCTGTAAGGAACTGTGTTAATCCTCTTTACCAGGCTAGTGAGAGTCTGTAAGGAACTGTGTTTAATCTCTTACCAGGCTAGTGAGAGTCTGTAAGGAACTGTGTTAATCCCTCTTTACCAGGCTAGTGAGAGTCTGTAAGGAGCTGTGTTATTCCTCTTTACCAGGCTAGTGAGAGTCTGTAAGGAACTGTGTTAATCCCTCTTTACCAGGCTAGTGAGAGTCTGTAAGGAACTGTGTTTAATCTCTTTACCAGGCTAGTGAGAGTCTGTAAGGAACTGTGTTTAATCTCTTTACCAGGCTAGTGAGAGTCTGTAAGGAACTGTGTTAATCCCTCTTTACCAGGCTAGTGAGAGTCTGTAAGGAACTGTGTTTAATCTCTTTACCAGGCTAGTGAGAGTCTGTAAGGAACTGTGTTTAATATCTTTACCAGGCTAGTGAGAGTCTGTAAGGAACTGTGTTATTCCCTCTTTACCAGGCTAGTGAGAGTCTGTAAGGAACTGTGTTTAATCTCTTTACCAGGCTAGTGAGAGTCTGTAAGGAACTGTGTTTAATCTCTTTACCAGGCTAGTGAGAGTCTGTAAGGAACTGTGTTAATCCCTCTTTACCAGGCTAGTGAGAGTCTGTAAGGAACTGTGTTTAATCTCTTTACCAGGCTAGTGAGAGTCTGTAAGGAACTGTGTTTAATCTCTTTACCAGGCTAGTGAGAGTCTGTAAGGAACTGTGTTAATCCCTCTTTACCAGGCTAGTGAGAGTCTGTAAGGAACTGTGTTAATCCTCTTTACCAGGCTAGTGAGAGTCTGTAAGGAACTGTGTTTAATCTCAATATTTACTGTATACTACGTAGTCATAGGCCTATTCGACTATAGACTACCAATATCTACTGTATACTACGTAGTCGTAGATCTATTAGGCTAAACTGTAAATGATTGTTTGTTCCTGAACTGGTGGGATGGCCGAGCTCTCCTTCAGCTATCCTTCAGCTATCCTTCAGCTATCCCTCAGCTATCCTTCAGCTATCCCTCAGCTATCCCTCAGCTATCCTTCAGCTATCCTTCAGCTATCCCTCAGCTATCCCTCAGCTATCCTTCAGCTATCCTTCAGCTATCCTTCAGCTATCCCTCAGCTATCCTTCAGCTATCCTTCAGCTATCCTTCAGCTATCCTTCAGCTATCCCTCAGCTATCCTTCAGCTATCCTTCAGCTATCCCTCAGCTATCCCTCAGCTATCCCTCAGCTATCCTTCAGCTCTCCCTCAGCTATCCCTCAGCTATCCCTCAGCTATCCTTCAGCTATCCTTCAGCTCTCCCTCAGCTATCCCTCAGCTCTCCTTCAGCTATCCTTCAGCTATCCTTCAGCTATCCTTCAGCTATCCTTCAGCTATCCTTCAGCTATCCTTCAGCTATCCCTCAGCTATCCCTCAGCTATCCTTCAGCTATCCCTCAGCTATCCCTCAGCTATCCCTCAGCTATCCCTCAGCTATCCCTCAGCTATCCTTCAGCTATCCTTCAGCTATCCTTCAGCTATCCTTCAGCTATCCTTCAGCTATCCCTCAGCTATCCCTCAGCTATCCCTCAGCTATCCCTCAGCTATCCCTCAGCTATCCCTCAGCTATCTTTCAGCCATTCTTCAGCTCTCCTTTAGCTCTCCTTTAGCTCTCCTTTAGCTCTCCTTTAGCTATCCTTCAGCTATCCTTTAGCTATCCTTCAGCTATACTTCAGCTATCCTTAAGCTATCCTTAAGCTATCCTTTAGCTATCCTTTAGCTATCCTTCAGCTTTACCTCGGCTATACCCCGGCTATCCTTTGGCTATCCTTTGGCTATCCTTTAGCTATCCTTTAGCTATCCTTCAGCCATCCTTCAGCTATCCTTAAGACATCCTTCAGCTATCCTTCAGCTATCCTTCAGCTATCCTTCAGCTATCCTTCAGCAATCCCTCAGCTATCCCTCAGCTATCCCTCAGCTATCCCTCAGCTATCCTTTAGCTCTCCTTCAGCTATCTTTTAGCTCTCCTTCAGCTATCCCTCAGCTATACTTCAGCTATACTTCAGCTATTCTTCAGCTATACTTTAGCTATCCCTCAGCTCTCCTTTAGCTATCCTTCAGCTATCCCTCAGCAATCCCTCAGCTATCCCTCAGCTATCCTTCAGCTATCCTTTAGCTATCCTTTAGCTATCCTTTAGCTATCCTTCAGCTATCCTTCAGCTATCCTTTAGCTATCCTTCAGCACCACAAGTTTGTTGAACTTCTTTAACATCGTTGTCCGATCCTTTCAGCACCATGAAGGGCTCTCCAATCTCTTAAAATAACTCTCTTCACTTTATTATTAATTATTATTATTATTATTATTATTATTATTATTATTATTATTATTATTTTTATTATTATTATTATTATTATTATTATTATTATTATTTATTATTATCATTATTATTATTATTATTATTATTATTATTATTATTATTATTTATTATTATTATTATTATTATTATTATTATTATTTATTATTATCATTATTATTATTATTATTATTATTATTATTATTATTTATTATTATCATTATTATTATTTATTATTATTATTATTATATTATTATTATTTATTATTATTATTATTATTATTATTATTATTATTTATTATTTATTATTATTATTATTATTATTATTATTATTATTATTATTATTATTATTATTATCTCTTTCTTCCAGAAGTTCCCAACTGACAAGGCCTACTTCATCGCCAAGGAGCTTCTCACCACAGAGAGAACCTTTCAGAAGGACCTGGCAGTTATAACCGTGGTAAGACTAGTTATATCCGTGGTAAGACTAGTTATAACCCTGGTAAGACTAGCTATAACCCTGGTAAGACTAGCTATAACCCCATTAAGACTAGCTATAACCCTGGTAAGACTAGCTATAACCCTGGTAAGACTAGTTATAACCCTGGTAAGACTAGTTATATCCGTGGTAAGATTAACTATAACCCTGGTAAGACTAGTTATATCCGTGGTAAGATTAACTATAACCCTTGTAAG
Organism: Salmo salar; assembly: GCF_965601325.2. Classification (NCBI taxonomy): domain Eukaryota; kingdom Metazoa; phylum Chordata; class Actinopteri; order Salmoniformes; family Salmonidae; genus Salmo; species Salmo salar. The sequence goes on along the minus strand of NC_138306.1, from coordinate 97,597,361 downwards.
ACTAGTTATATCCGTGGTAAGACTAGGTATAAATGTGGTAAGACTAGTTATAAATGTGGTAAGACTAGTTATAAATGTGGTAAGACTAGTTATAAATGTGGTAAGACTAGTTATAAATGTGGTAAGACTAGTTATAAATGTGGTAAGACTAGTTATAAATGTGTTAAGACTAGTTATAACCGTGGCACGACTAGTTATAACCGTGGCACGACTAGTTATAACCGTGGCACGACTAGTTATAACCGTGGCACGACTAGTTATAACCGTGGTACGACTAGTTATTACTGTGGAAGACTAGTTATAACCCTGGTATGACTAGTTTTAACCCTAGTACGACTAGCTATAACCCCATTAAGACTAGTAGTAACCGTGGTAAGACTCGTAATAACTGTGGTAAGACTCGTAATAACTGTGGTAAGACTAGTAATATCCGTGGTAAGACTAGTAATATCTGTGGTAAGACTAGCTATAACCCCATTAAGACTAGTAATAACTGTGGTAAGACTAGTAATATCTGTGGTAAGACTAGTAATATCCGTGGTAAGACTAGTAATAACTGTGGTAAGACTAGTAATAACTGTGGTAAGACTAGTAATAACTGTGGTAAGACTAGTAATAACCGTGGTAAGACTAGTAATAACTGTGGTAAGACTAGTAATAACTGTGGTAAGACTAGTAATAACTGTGGTAAGACTAGTAATAACTGTGGTAAGACTAGTAATAACCGTGGTAAGACTAGTAATAACTGTGGTAAGACTAGTAATAACTGTGGTAAGACTAGTAATATCCGTGGTAAGACTAGTAATATCCGTGGTAAGACTAGTAATAACTGTGGTAAGACTAGCTATAACCCCATTAAGACTAGCTATAACCCTGGTAAGACTAGTAATAACCGTAAATGACTGTCTTTAGATCAGCAGTAATCAGCGTGTACCTATTCAGTAATCAGTACAGTGAGCTACAGTCTGTTGTCCTGTAGACCCCCCAGCTGGTATAGTAATCAGCTACACTACCTATACAGCTGGTTGGAGTTTGCCTTGGTCTCTCCCTTCCCCAGCATAGCCAGCCCACCACTGTCTTCTATCACCAGCCAGACAGCTGGCCTCTCCTCTCTAACAGCTGTATTGTCTCCCAGTCGTTCCAGGCTGTGCTGGGTAAAGAGGAAGTCTAACAGCTGTATTGTCTCCCAGTCGTTCCAGGCGGTGCTGGGTAAAGAGGAAGTCTAACAGCTGTATTGTCTCCTAGTCGTTCCAGGCGGTGCTGGGTAAAGAGGAAGTCTAACAGCTGTATTGTCTCCCAGTCGTTCCAGGCGGTGCTGGGTAAAGAGGAAGTCTAACAGCTGTATTGTCTCCCAGTCGTTCCAGCCTGTGCTGGGTAAAAAGGAAGTCTAACAGCTGTATTGTATTGTCTCCCAGTCGTTCCAGGCGGTGCTGGGTAAAGAGGAAGTCTAACAGCTGTATTGTGTCCCAGTCGTTCCAGGCGGTGCTGGGTAAAGAGGAAGTCTAACAGCTGTATTGTATTGTCTCCCAGTCGTTCCAGGCGGTGCTGGGTAAAGAGGAAGTCTAACAGCTGTATTGTGTCCCAGTCGTTCCAGGCGGTGCTGGGTAAAGAGGAAGTCTAACAGCTGTATTGTCTCCCAGTCGTTCCAGGCGGTGCTGGGTAAAGAGGAAGTCTAACAGCTGTATTGTCTCCCAGTCGTTCCAGGCGGTGCTGGGTAAAGAGGAAGTCTAACAGCTGTATTGTCTCCCAGTCGTTCCAGGCTGTGCTGGGTAAAGAGGAAGTCTAACAGCTGTATTGTCTCCCAGTCGTTCCAGGCGGTGCTGGGTAAAGAGGAAGTCTAACAGCTGTATTGTGTCCCAGTCGTTCCAGGCGGTGCTGGGTAAAGAGGAAGTCTAACAGCTGTGTTGTGTCCCAGTCGTTCCAGGCGGTGCTGGGTAAAGAGGAAGTCTAACAGCTGTATTGTCTCCCAGTCGTTCCAGGCGGTGCTGGGTAAAGAGGAAGTCCTGCCAGACTCAGTGAGGACTCTGATCAACACCAACTACGATCCAGTCTATCAGTTCCACCAGGCCTTCCTCAAGGAGGTGGAGCAGAGGCTGCAGCAATGGTGAGGTGTGTGTGTGTGTGTGTGCGTGCGTGTGTGTGTGTGTGTGTGTGTGTGCGTGCGTGCGTCCAGGTATTCAGCACCACTCTTCAGTCACTCAGTGAGTCACTACAGCAGCCGGTCATACAGGACTGATCATCATCAGCTGGGGGACGACCCGTCAGAGACCCTGGTGGACACTGAGAGGACTGACCTGGTGAATACTGCTCCTCTGAGAGGACAGACCTGGTGAATACTGCTCCACTGAGAGGACTGACCTGGTGAATACTGCTCCTCTGAGAGGACAGACCTGGTGAATACTGCTCCTCTGAGAGGACAGACCTGGTGAATACTGCTCCACTGAGAGGACAGACCTGGTGAATACTGCTCCTCTGAGAGGACAGACCTGGTGAATACTGCTCCACTGAGAGGACTGACCTGGTGAATACTGCTCCTCTGAGAGGACAGACCTGGTGAATACTGCTCCACTGAGAGGACAGACCTGGTGAATACTGCTCTACTGAGAGGACAGACCTGGTGAATACTGCTCCACTGAGAGGACAGACCTGGTGAATACTGCTCCACTGCCCCATCTGCTGGTGTAACTGTGTAACTACAGCGAGTCTCCACGTGGGCTGGAGAACCTCAGGAATGCAGTCAACAGTGTCTAAACTCTCTCAACCAATCACAGGAAGGGTTTGATCTTCTCCTGGGGATTGATGCTTCTCAGCTGTTAACCACGCTGTTGTAATGTGGGGTCACTGAGAGAGATGGACAGATGGGTTACTGAATGGGTGGTGTCACTGAGAGAGATGGGTTACTGAATGGGTGGTGTCACAGAGAGATGGACAGATGGGATACTGAATGAGTGGTGTCACTGAGAGAGATGGGTTACTGAATGAGTGGTGTCACTGAGAGAGAGATGGGTTACTGAATGAGTGGTGTCACTGAGAGAGATGGACAGATGGGTTACTGAATGAGTGGTGTCACTGAGAGAGAGATGGGTTACTGAATGAGTGGTGTCACTGAGAGAGATGGACAGATGGGATACTGAATGAGTGGTGTCACTGAGAGAGATGGGTTACTGAATGAGTGATGTCACTGAGAGAGATGGACAGATGGGTTACTGAATGAGTGATGTCACTGAGAGAGATGGGTTACTGAATGAGTGATGTCACTGAGAGAGATGGGTTACTGAATGAGTGATGTCACTGAGAGAGATGGACAGATGGGATACTGAATGAGTGATGTCACTGAGAGAGATGGGTTACTGAATGAGTGATGTCACTGAGAGAGATGGACAGATGGGATACTGAATGGGTGGTGTCACTGAGAGAGAGATGGACAGATGGGTTACTGAATGAGTGGTGTCACTGAGAGAGATGGGTTACTGAATGAGTGATGTCACTGAGAGAGAGATGGACAGATGGGTTACTGAATGGGTGGTGTCACTGAGAGAGATGGGTTACTGAATGAGTGGCATCACTGAGAGAGATGGGTTACTGAATGAGTGATGTCACTGAGAGAGATGGACAGATGGGTTACTGAATGAGTGATGTCACTGAGAGAGATGGGTTACTGAATGAGTGGTGTCACTGAGAGAGATGGACAGATGGGATACTGAATGAGTGGTGTCACTGAGAGAGATGGACAGATGGGATACTGAATGAGTGGCGTCACTGAGAGAGATGGGTTACTGAATGGGTGGTGTCACTGAGAGAGATGGGATACTGAATGGGTGGTGTCACTGAGAGAGATGGGTTACTGAATGGGTGGTGTCACTGAGAGAGATGGGATACTGAATGGGTGGTGTCACTGAGAGAGATGGGTTACTGAATGGGTGGTGTCACTGAGAGAGATGGGATACTGAATGGGTGGCGTCACTGAGAGAGATGGGTTACTGAATGAGTGGCGTCACTGAGAGAGATGGGTTACTGAATGAGTGGCGTCACTGAGAGAGATGGGTTACTGAATGAGTGGCGTCACTGAGAGAGATGGGTTACTGAATGAGTGGCGTCACTGAGAGAGATGGGATACTGAATGAGTGGCGTCACTGAGAGAGATGGGTTACTGAATGAGTGGCATCACTGAGAGAGATGGGTTACTGAATGAGTGGCGTCACTGAGAGAGATGGGTTACTGAATGAGTGGCGTCACTGAGAGAGATGGGTTACTGAATGAGTGGCGTCACTGAGAGAGATGGGTTACTGAATGAGTGGCGTCACTGAGAGAGATGGGTTACTGAATGAGTGGCGTCACTGAGAGAGATGGGTTACTGAATGAGTGGCGTCACTGAGAGAGATGGGTTACTGAATGAGTGGCGTCACTGAGAGAGATGGGTTACTGAATGAGTGGCGTCACTGAGAGAGATGGGTTACTGAATGAGTGGCGTCACTGAGAGAGATGGGTTACTGAATGAGTGGCGTCACTGAGAGAGATGGGATACTGAATGAGTGGCGTCACTGAGAGAGAGATGGGATACTGAATGGGTGGTGTCACTGAGAGAGATGGGTTACTGAATGAGTGGCGTCACTGAGAGAGATGGGATACTGAATGAGTGGCGTCACTGAGAGAGAGATGGGTTACTGAATGGGTCTGTCTCCTGCAGGGTTCAGCTGAGAAGCAGGTAACCATGTTGGTTTCTGTCTCCAGGGAGGGCCGGTCCAACGCCCACATTAAGGGAGACGACCAGCGCGTCGGTGACGTCCTGCTGAAGAACGTTCAGGGGATAAAGGTACAGTACATGTGGATATCGTTCCTGCCCTTCAACACGTCCTCAGAGATATGACCTGTGGGTTATAGGTGGAGTCTGTGTTTGACTACAGTCATCTGATGAATGGACCCTAACCCCTCCATCTCCTACCTACCCCTCTCTCCTCTCTCCCCTCTCCTCTCTCCCCTCTCCTCTCTCCCCTCTCCTCTCTCCTCTCTCCCCTCTCCTCTCTCCCTAACCCCTCCATCTCCTACCTACCCCTCTCCTCTCTCCCCTCTCCTCTCTCCTCTCTCCCTAACCCCTACATCTCCTACCTAACCTACCTCTCTCCTCTCTCCCCTCTCCCCTCTCCTCTCGCCCCTCTCCTCTCTCCTCTCTCCCTAACCCCTACATCTCCTACCTAACCTACCCCTCTCCCCTCTCCTCTCTCCCTAACCTACCCCTCTCTCCTCTCTCCCTAACCTACCCCTCTCTCCTCTCTCCTCTCCCCTCTCTCCTCTCTCCTCTCTCCCCTCTCCTCTCTCCTCTCTCCCTAACCCCTACACCTCCTACCTAACCTACCCCTCTCCTCTCTCCCTAACCTACCCCTCTCCTCTCTACCTAACCTACCCCTCTCCTCTCTACCTAACCTACCCCTCTCCTCTCTACCTAACCTACCCCTCTCCTCTCTCCCTAACTCCTATATCTTCTCCCTAACCTACCCCTCTCCTCTCTCCCTAACCTACCCCTCTCCTCTCTCCCTAACCTACCCCTCTCCTCTCTCCCTAACCTACCCCTCTCCTCTCTCCCTAACCTACCCCTCTCCTCTCTACCTAATCTACCCCTCTCCTCTCTCCCTAACTCCTATATCTTCTCCCTAACCTTCCTCTCTCCTCTCTCCTCTCTCCCTAACCCCTACATCATCTACCTAACCTACCCCTCTCCTCTCTCCCCTCTCCCTAACCTACCCCTCTCTCCTCTCTCCTCTCTCCCCTCTCCTCTCTCCCTAACCCCTACATCATCTACCTAACCTACCCCTCTCCCCTCTCCCCTCTCCCTAACCTACCCCTCTCCTCTCTCCTCTCTCCCTAACCTACCTCTCTCCTCTCTCCCCTCTCCTCTCCCCTCTCTCCTCTCTCCTCTCTCCCCTCTCCTCTCTCCCTAACCTACCTCTCTCCTCTCTCCTCTCTCCCCTCTCCTCTCTCCCTAACCCCTACATCTCCTACCTAACCTACCCCTCTCCTCTCTCCCCTCTCCTCTCTCCCGAACCTACCCCTCTCTCTCCTCTCTCCCTAACCTACCCCTCTCCTCTCTCCCCTCTCCTCTCTCCCTAACCTACCCCTCTCCTCTCTCCCCTCTCCCTAACCTACCCCTCTCCTCTCTCCCCTCTCCCTAACCTACCCCTCTCCCCTCTCCCTAACCTACCCCTCTCCTCTCTCCCCTCTCCTCTCTCCCTAACCTACCCCTCCTCTCTCCCCTCTCCCCTCTCCTCTCTCCCTAACCTACCCCTCTCCTCTCTCCCTAACCTACCCCTCTCCTCTCTCCTATCTCCCTAACCTACCCCTCTCCTCTCTCCCCTCTCCTCTCTCCTCTCTCCCTAACCTACCCCTCTCCTCTCTCCCCTCTCCTCTCTCCCTAACCTACCCCTCTCCTCTCTCCCCTCTCCTCTCTCCCCTCTCCTCTCCCCTCTCCTCTCTCCCTAACCTACCCCTCTCCTCTCTCCCCTCTCCTCTCTCCTCTCTCCCTAACCTACCCCTCTCCTCTCTCCCCTCTCCTCTCTCCCTAACCTACCCCTCTCCTCTCTCTCCTCTCCTCTCTCCCCTCTCCTCTCCTCTCTCCTCTCTCCCTAACCTACCCCTCTCCTCTCTCCCTAACCTACCCCTCTCCTCTCTCCCTAACCTACCCCTCTCCTCTCTCCCTAACCTACCCCTCTCCTCTCTCCCTAACCTACCCCTCTCCCCTCTCCCCTCTCCTCTCTCCCTAACCTACCCCTCTCCCCTCTCCTATCTCCCTAACCTACCTCTCTCCTCTCTCCCTAACCTACCTCTCTCCTCTCTCCCTAACCTACCCCTCTCCTCTCTCCCTAACCTACCCCTCTCCTCTCTCCCTAACCTACCCCTCTCCTCTCTCCTATCTCCCTAACCTACCTCTCTCCTCTCTCCCTAACCTACCCCTCTCCCCTCTCCTCTCTCCCCTCTCCTCTCTCCCTAACCTACCCCTCTCCTCTCTCCCCTCTCCTCTCTCCCTAACCTACCCCTCTCCTCTCTCCTCTCTCCCCCAGCAGCAGTTGACGCCCCTCCTGCAGCATCACGGCGAGGTGTTGGTTGCGTTGGACCGTTCGTGTCGTGCGTCCCAGCGGCTGGAGGAGGCGTGTCGAGAGTTTGAGCAGCAGAAGGTGTGTTACCTGTCCCTCAACATGTTCTTGCTGCGGCCGCTGCATCGCCTGCTGCACTACAAACTGATTCTGGAGAGACTCTGCAAACACTACCCCCCTACACATCAAGACTTCAGAGACAGCAGAGGTACGTTACAGCAGCTCTAGCTGCCCTAGCTGATATATCAGAGAGATAACCCTCCTCCTCTAGCTGCCCTAGCTGATATATCAGAGAGACAACCCTCCTCCTCTAGCTGCCCTAGCTGATATATCAGAGAGATAACCCTCCTCCTCTAGCTGATATATCAGAGAGATAACCCTCCTCCTCTAGCTGCCCTAGCTGATATATCAGAGATGGTGTGTGTTAGAGAGATAACCCTCCTCCTCTAGCTGCCCTAGCTGATATATCAGAGATGGTGTGTGTTAGAGAGATAGCCCTCCTCCTCTAGCTGCCCTAGCTGATATATCAGAGAGATAACCCTCCTCCTCTAGCTGCTATATCAGAGAGATAACCCTCCTCCTCTAGCTGCCCTAGCTGATATATCAGAGAGATAACCCTCCTCCTCTAGCTGCCCTAGCTGATATATCAGAGATAACCCTCCTCCTCTAGCTGCCCTAGCTGATATATCAGAGAGATAACCCTCCTCCTCTAGCTGATATATCAGAGAGATAACCCTCCTCCTCTAGCTGCCCTAGCTGATATATCAGAGATAACCCTCCTCCTCTAGCTGATATATCAGAGAGATAACCCTCCTCCTCTAGCTGATATATCAGAGAGATAACCCTCCTCCTCTAGCTGATATATCAGAGAGATAACCCTCCTCCTCTAGCTGCTATATCAGAGAGATAACCCTCCTCCTCTAGCTGCCCTAGCTGATATAGCAGAGAGATAACCCTCCTCCTCTAGCTGCCCTAGCTGATATATCAGAGAGATAACCCTCCTCCTCTAGCTGCCCTAGCTGATATATCAGAGAGATAACCCTCCTCCTCTAGCTGATACATCAGAGAGATAACCCTCCTCCTCTAGCTGCCCTAGCTGATATATCAGAGTGATAACCCTCCTCCTCTAGCTGATATATCAGAGTGATAACCCTCCTCCTCTAGCTGCCCTAGCTGATATATCAGAGAGACAACCCTCCTCCTCTAGCTGATATATCAGAGAGATAACCCTCCTCCTCTAGCTGCCCTAGCTGATATATCAGAGGGATAACCCTCCTCCTCTAGCTGATATATCAGAGAGATAACCCTCCTCCTCTAGCTGCCCTAGCTGATATATCAGAGAGATAACCCTCCTCCTCTAGCTGCCCTAGCTGATATATCAGAGATGGTGTGTGTTAGAGAGAGAACCCTCCTCCTCTAGCTGCCCTAGCTGATATATCAGAGATGGTGTGTGTTAGAGAGATAGCCCTCCTCCTCTAGCTGCCCTAGCTGATATATCAGAGAGATAACCCTCCTCCTCTAGCTGCTATATCAGAGAGATAACCCTCCTCCTCTAGCTGCCCTAGCTGATATATCAGAGAGATAACCCTCCTCCTCTAGCTGCCCTAGCTGATATATCAGAGATAACCCTCCTCCTCTAGCTGATATATCAGAGAGATAACCCTCCTCCTCTAGCTGATATATCAGAGAGATAACCCTCCTCCTCTAGCTGCTATATCAGAGAGATAACCCTCCTCCTCTAGCTGCCCTAGCTGATATAGCAGAGAGATAACCCTCCTCCTCTAGCTGCCCTAGCTGATATATCAGAGAGATAACCCTCCTCCTCTAGCTGCCCTAGCCGATATATCAGAGAGATAACCCTCCTCCTCTAGCTGCCCTAGCTGATATATCAGAGAGATAACCCTCCTCCTCTAGCTGATATATCAGAGTGATAACCCTCCTCCTCTAGCTGCCCTAGCTGATATATCAGAGAGACAACCCTCCTCCTCTAGCTGATATATCAGAGATAACCCTCCTCCTCTAGCTGATATATCAGAGAGATAACCCTCCTCCTCTAGCTGCTATATCAGAGAGATAACCCTCCTCCTCTAGCTGCCCTAGCTGATATAGCAGAGAGATAACCCTCCTCCTCTAGCTGCCCTAGCTGATATATCAGAGTGATAACCCTCCGCCTCTAGCTGCCCTAGCTGATATATCAGAGAGACAACCCTCCTCCTCTAGCTGATATATCAGAGATAACCCTCCTCCTCTAGCTGCCCTAGCTGATATATCAGAGAGATAACCCTCCTCCTCTAGCTGATATATCAGAGATAACCCTCCTCCTCTAGCTGCCCTAGCTGATATATCAGAGAGATAACCCTCCTCCTCTAGTTGCTCTAGCTGATATATCAGAGAGATAACCCTCCTCCTCTAGCTGATATATCAGAGGGATAACCCTCCTCCTCTAGCTGCCCTAGCTGATATATCAGAGAGATAACCCTCCTCCTCTAGTTGCCCTAGCTGATATATCAGAGAGATAACCCTCCCCCTCTAGCTGCCCTAGCTGATATATCAGAGAGATAACCCTCCTCCTCTAGCTGCCCTAGCTGATATATCAGAGAGATAACCCTCCTCCTCTAGCTGATATATCAGAGAGATAACCCTCCTCCTCTAGCTGATATATCAGAGAGATAACCCTCCTCCTCTAGCTGCCCTAGCTGATATATCAGAGAGATAACCCTCCTCCTCTAGCTGCCCTAGCTGATATATCAGAGAGATAACCCTCCTCCTCTAGCTGCCCTAGCTGATATATCAGAGAGATAACCCTCCTCCTCTAGCTGCCCTAGCTGATATATCAGAGAGATAACCCTCCCCCTCTAGCTGCCCTAGCTGATATATCAGAGAGATAACCCTCCTCCTCTAGCTGCCCTAGCTGATATATCAGAGAGATAACCCTCCTCCTCTAGCTGATATATCAGAGAGATAACCCTCCTCTAGCTGATATATCAGAGAGATAACCCTCCTCCTCTAGCTGCCTTAGCTGATATATCAGAGAGATAACCCTCCTCCTCTAGCTGATATATCAGAGAGATAACCCTCCTCCTCTAGCTGCCCTAGCTGATATATCAGAGAGATAACCCTCCTCCTCTAGCTGCCCTAGCTGATATATCAGAGAGATAACCCTCCCCCTCTAGCTGCCCTAGCTGATATATCAGAGAGATAACCCTCCTCCTCTAGCTGATATATCAGAGAGATAACCCTCCTCCTCTAGCTGCCCTAGCTGATATATCAGACAGATAACCCTCCTCCTCTAGCTGATATATCAGAGAGATAACCCTCCTCCTCTAGCTGATATATCAGAGAGATAACCCTCCTCCTCTAGCTGATATATCAGAGAGATAACCCTCCTCCTCTAGCTGCCCTAGCTGATATATCAGAGAGATAACCCTCCTCCTCTAGCTGCCCTAGCTGATATATCAGAGAGATAACCCTCCTCCTCTAGCTGCCCTAGCTGATATATCAGAGAGATAACCCTCCTCCTCTAGCTGATATATCAGAGAGATAACCCTCCCCCTCTAGCTGCCCTAGCTGATATATCAGAGAGATAACCCTCCTCCTCTAGCTGCCCTAGCTGATATATCAGAGAGATAACCCTCCTCCTCTAGCTGATATATCAGAGAGATAACCCTCCTCCTCTAGCTGCCCTAGCTGATATATCAGAGAGATAACCCTCGTCCTCTAGCTGCCCTAGCTGATATATCAGAGAGATAACCCTCCTCCTCTAGCTGCCCTAGCTGATATATCAGAGAGATAACCCTCCTCCTCTAGCTGCCCTAGCTGATATATCAGAGAGATAACCCTCCTCCTCTAGCTGATATATCAGAGAGATAACCCTCCTCCTCTAGTTGCCCTAGCTGATATATCAGAGAGATAACCCTCCTCCTCTAGCTGCCCTAGCTGATATATCAGAGAGATAACCCTCCTCCTCTAGCTGCCCTAGCTGATATATCAGAGAGATAACCCTCCTCCTCTAGCTGATATATCAGAGAGATAACCCTCGTCCTCTAGCTGCCCTAGCTGATATATCAGAGAGATAACCCTCCTCCTCTAGCTGCCCTAGCTGATATATCAGAGAGATAACCCTCCTCCTCTAGCTGCCCTAGCTGATATATCAGAGAGATAACCCTCCTCCTCTAGCTGATATATCAGAGAGATAACCCTCCTCCTCTAGTTGCCCTAGCTGATATATCAGAGAGATAACCCTCCTCCTCTAGCTGCCCTAGCTGATATATCAGAGAGATAACCCTCCTCCTCTAGCTGCCCTAGCTGATATATCAGAGAGATAACCCTCCTCCTCTAGCTGATATATCAGAGAGATAACCCTCCTCCTCTAGCTGCCCTAGCTGATATATCAGAGATGGTGCTGCAGCTTCAGGGAACCATGACGAAGATGGAGAACATCCAGAAGCTTCTAGAACTGAAGAAAGATCTGACAGGCTTCCGGGACCTGGCTGTACCGGGCAGGGTAAGAGAACACTTTTACTGATTTATTCCAAGTTGTAGTACATCAAACCTCACGTTGTCCTCAGTGTATCTAACTTCCAGACATGTTTGTTCATCGTTTACTCTGTGTGTATTGTTTATGTTGACCCATCCAGGAGTTTATCAGACTGGGCTGTCTCAGTAAGCTCTCAGGGAAAAGACTACAGCAGAGAATGTTCTTCCTGGTTAGTCTTTACTTCCTACTTCCTGTCGCATGACTCCTCTGCTTCTCGCTCACCCTATCCCTCACTGTGTTCCTCCCTCTCTCTCTCTCTCTCTCTCTCTCTCTCTCTCTCTCTCTCTCTCCCTCTATCCCTCTCTTTCTCTCTCTCTTTCTCTCTCTCTCTTTCTCTCTCTCTCTCTCTCTCTCTCTTTTTCTCCTCCTCCTCCTCCAGTTCAGTGATGTCTCATTATATCTCTGTCTCCCTCCCTCCCTCTCTCTCCCTCTATCCCTCTCCCTTCTCTCTCTCTCTCCCTCTCTCTCTCTCTCTCTCCCTCCCTCTCTCCAGTTTAGTGATTCCCTGGTGTACACCAGCAGAGGTATGACAGCAGACAACCAGTTCAAAGTTCAGGGTCAGCTGCCTCTCTACGGCATGACAGTAAGACTCTCCAGAACCTGAACCATAACATTATGGGGCCAGTTTCCTGGACACACATTAAGCCTAGTCCCGGACTAAAAAAGCCAGGTATATAGAGAATCTCCATAAAACATGCTTTTTTATTCCAGGATTCGGTTTAATGTGTGTCCGGGAAGCTGGCCCCATGTTGTTAGCTTCAGAGAACATAACACAGCTGTAAATGATTAGAAGCAAAGGTCCAGTTCTGTCTCTCGTCTGATCCAAGCCGTTTCTGTTTCCTCAGATCAGGGAGAGTGAGGATGAGTGGGGACTTCCTCATTGCTTCACTCTGTTTGGTCAGCGCCAGTCTGTCGTCGTGGCAGCAAGGTAAAAGTGTTCCAGATGTGTTCTGGGTGTTTTACAGTTTTCTAAGTGGTTTAGAGTGTTCCAGGGTGGTTTAGAGTGTTCCAGTGTGGTTTAGAGTGTTCCAGTGTGGTTTAGAGTGTTCCAGTGTGGTTTAGAGTGTTCCAGTGTGGTTTAGAGTGTTCCAGTGTGGTTTAGAGTGTTCCAGGGTGTTCCATGGTGGTTTAGAGTGTTCCAGGGTGGTTTAGAGTGTTCCAGGGTGGTTTAGAGTGTTCCAGTGTGGTTTAGAGTGTTCCAGTGTGGTTTAGAGTGTTCCAGGGTGTTCCATGGTGGTTTAGAGTGTTCCATGGTGGTTTAGAGTGTTCCATGGTGGTTTAGAGTGTTCCAGGGTGGTTTAGAGTGTTCCAGGGTGGTTTAGAGTGTTCCAGGGTGGTTTAGAGTGTTCCAGGGTGGTTTAGAGTGTTCCAGGGTGGTTTAGAGTGTTCCATGGTGTTTTAGAGTGTTCCATGGTGTTTTAGGGTGTTCCATGGTGTTTTAGGGTGTTCCATGGTGTTTTAGGGTGTTCCATGGTGTTTTAGAGTGTTCCAGGGTGGTTTAGAGTGTTCCAGGGTGGTTTAGAGTGTTCCAGGGTGTTCCAGGGTGTTCTAGAGTGTTCCAGGGTGTTCTAGAGTGTTCCAGGGTGTTTTAGGGTGTTCCAGGGTGTTCTAGAGTGTTTCAGGGTGTTCTAGAGTGTTTCAGGGTGTTCTAGAGTGTTCCAGGGCGGTTTAGAGTTCTAGGGTGTCCTAGAGTGTTCCAGGGTGGTTTAGAGTGTCAGGGTGTTCTAGAGTGTTCCAGGGTGGTTTAGAGTGTTCCAGGGTGGTTTAGAGTGTTCCAGGGTGGTTTAGAGTGTTCCAGGGTGGTTTAGGGTGTTCCAGGGTGTTTTAGGGTGTTCCATGGTGTTTTAGGGTGTTCCATGGTGTTTTAGGGTGTTCCATGGTGTTTTAGAGTGTTCCAGGGTGGTTTAGAGTGTTCCAGGGTGGTTTAGAGTGTTCCAGGGTGGTTTAGAGTGTTCCAGGGTGGTTTAGAGTGTTCCAGGGTGTTCTAGAGTGTTTCAGGGTGTTCTAGAGTGTTTCAGGGTGTTCTAGAGTGTTCTAGAGTGTTCCAGGGTGTTCTAGAGTGTTCCAGGCTGTTCTCGAGTGTTCCAGGGTGTTCTAGAGTGTTCTAGAGTGTTCTAGAGTGTTTTAGGGTGTTTTAGGGTGTTCTAGAGTGTTCCAGGGTGTTCTAGAGTGTTTTAGGGTGTTCTAGAGTGTTCCATGGTGTTTTAGAGTGTTCCAGGGTGGTTTAGAGTGTTCCAGGGTGGTTTAGAGTGTTCCAGGGTGGTTTAGAGTGTTCCAGGGTGGTTTAGAGTGTTCCAGGGTGGTTTAGAGTGTTCCAGGCTGTTCTAGAGTGTTCCAGGCTGTTCTAGAGTGTTTTAGGGTGTTCTAGAGTGTTCTATGGTGTTTTAGAGTGTTTCAGGGTGTTCTAGAGTGTTCTAGAGTGTTCTAGAGTGTTCCAGGGTGTTCTAGAGTGTTCCAGGGTGTTCTAGAGTGTTCCAGGGTGTTCTAGGGTGTTCCAGGGTGTTCTAGGGTGTTCCAGGGTGTTCTAGGGTGTTCCAGGGTGTTCTAGGGTGTTCCAGGGTGTTCTAGGGTGTTCCATGGTGTTCTAGAGTGTTCCAGGGTGTTCTAGAGTGTTCCAGGCTGTTCTCGAGTGTTCCAGGCTGTTCTCGAGTGTTCCAGGGTGTTCTAGAGTGTTCTAGAGTGTTCTAGAGTGTTTTAGGGTGTTTTAGGGTGTTCTAGAGTGTTCCAGGGTGTTCTAGAGTGTTTTAGGGTGTTCTAGAGTGTTCCATGGTGTTTTAGAGTGTTCCAGGGTGTTTTAGAGTGTTCCAGGGTGGTTTAGAGTGTTCCAGGGTGGTTTAGAGTGTTCCAGGGTGGTTTAGAGTGTTCCAGGGTGTTCCAGGGTGTTCCATGGTGTTTTAGAGTGTTCCAGGGTGGTTTAGAGTGTTCCAGGGTGTTTTAGAGTGTTCCAGGGTGTTTTAGAGTGTTCCAGGGTGTTTTAGAGTGTTCCAGGGTGGTTTAGAGTGTTCCAGGGTGGTTTAGGGTGTTCCAGGGTGTTTTAGGGTGTTCCATGGTGTTTTAGGGTGTTCCATGGTGTTTTAGGGTGTTCCATGGTGTTTTAGAGTGTTCCAGGGTGGTTTAGAGTGTTCCAGGGTGGTTTAGAGTGTTCCAGGGTGGTTTAGAGTGTTCCAGGGTGGTTTAGAGTGTTCCAGGGTGTTCTAGAGTGTTTCAGGGTGTTCTAGAGTGTTTCAGGGTGTTCTAGAGTGTTCTAGAGTGTTCCAGGGTGTTCTAGAGTGTTCCAGGCTGTTCTCGAGTGTTCCAGGGTGTTCTAGAGTGTTCTAGAGTGTTCTAGAGTGTTTTAGGGTGTTTTAGGGTGTTCTAGAGTGTTCCAGGGTGTTCTAGAGTGTTTTAGGGTGTTCTAGAGTGTTCCATGGTGTTTTAGAGTGTTCCAGGGTGGTTTAGAGTGTTCCAGGGTGGTTTAGAGTGTTCCAGGGTGGTTTAGAGTGTTCCAGGGTGGTTTAGAGTGTTCCAGGGTGGTTTAGAGTGTTCCAGGGTGGTTTAGAGTGTTCCAGGCTGTTCTAGAGTGTTCCAGGCTGTTCTAGAGTGTTTTAGGGTGTTCTAGAGTGTTCCATGGTGTTTTAGAGTGTTTCAGGGTGTTCTAGAGTGTTCTAGAGTGTTCTAGAGTGTTCCAGGGTGTTCTAGGGTGTTCCATGGTGTTCTAGAGTGTTCCAGGGTGTTCTAGAGTGTTCCAGGCTGTTCTCGAGTGTTCCAGGCTGTTCTCGAGTGTTCCAGGGTGTTCTAGAGTGTTCTAGAGTGTTCTAGAGTGTTCTGGTGAGGGTGTTTTAGGGTGTTCTAGAGTGTTCCAGGGTGTTCTAGAGTGTTTTAGGGTGTTCTAGAGTGTTCCATGGTGTTTTAGAGTGTTCCAGGGTGTTTTAGAGTGTTCCAGGGTGGTTTAGAGTGTTCCAGGGTGGTTTAGAGTGTTCCAGGGTGGTTTAGAGTGTTCCAGGGTGTTCCAGGGTGTTCCATGGTGTTTTAGAGTGTTCCAGGGTGGTTTAGAGTGTTCCAGGGTGTTTTAGAGTGTTCCAGGGTGTTTTAGAGTGTTCCAGGGTGTTTTAGAGTGTTCCAGGGTGGTTTAGAGTGTTCCAGGGTGGTTTAGGGTGTTCCAGGGTGTTTTAGGGTGTTCCATGGTGTTTTAGGGTGTTCCATGGTGTTTTAGGGTGTTCCATGGTGTTTTAGAGTGTTCCAGGGTGGTTTAGAGTGTTCCAGGGTGGTTTAGAGTGTTCCAGGGTGGTTTAGAGTGTTCCAGGGTGGTTTAGAGTGTTCCAGGGTGTTCTAGAGTGTTTCAGGGTGTTCTAGAGTGTTTCAGGGTGTTCTAGAGTGTTCTAGAGTGTTCCAGGGTGTTCTAGAGTGTTCCAGGCTGTTCTCGAGTGTTCCAGGGTGTTCTAGAGTGTTCTAGAGTGTTCTAGAGTGTTTTAGGGTGTTTTAGGGTGTTCTAGAGTGTTCCAGGGTGTTCTAGAGTGTTTTAGGGTGTTCTAGAGTGTTCCATGGTGTTTTAGAGTGTTCCAGGGTGGTTTAGAGTGTTCCAGGGTGGTTTAGAGTGTTCCAGGGTGGTTTAGAGTGTTCCAGGGTGGTTTAGAGTGTTCCAGGGTGGTTTAGAGTGTTCCAGGCTGTTCTAGAGTGTTCCAGGCTGTTCTAGAGTGTTCCAGGCTGTTCTAGAGTGTTTTAGGGTGTTCTAGAGTGTTCCATGGTGTTTTAGAGTGTTTCAGGGTGTTCTAGAGTGTTCTAGAGTGTTCTAGAGTGTTCCAGGGTGTTCTAGAGTGTTCCAGGGTGTTCTAGAGTGTTCCAGGGTGTTCTAGGGTGTTCCAGGGTGTTCTAGGGTGTTCCAGGGTGTTCTAGGGTGTTCCAGGGTGTTCTAGGGTGTTCCATGGTGGTTTAGAGTGTTCCATGGTGGTTTAGAGTGTTCCATGGTGGTTTAGAGTGTTCCATGGTGGTTTAGAGTGGTTCAGGGTGTTCTAGAGTGTTTCAGGGTGTTCTAGAGTGTTTCAGGGTGTTCTAGAGTGTTTCAGGGTGTTCTAGAGTGTTCTAGAGTGTTCCAGGGTGTTCTAGAGTGTTCCAGGGTGTTCTAGAGTGTTCCAGTGTGGTTTAGAGTGTTCCAGTGTGGTTTAGAGTGTTCCAGTGTGGTTTAGAGTGTTCCAGTGTGGTTTAGAGTGTTCCAGTGTGGTTTAGAGTGTTCCAGTGTGGTTTAGAGTGTTCCATGGTGGTTTAGAGTGTTTCAGGGTGGTTTAGAGTATTTTAGGGTGGTTTAGAGTTCCAGGGTGTTCTAGAGTGTTCCAGGGTGTTCTAGGGTGTTTCAGGGTGTTCCAGGGTGGTTTAGAGTGTTCCAGGGTGGTTTAGAGTGTTCCAGGGTGTTCTAGAGTGTTTCAGGGTGTTCTAGAGTGTTTCAGGGTGTTCTAGAGTGTTTCAGGGTGTTCTAGAGTGTTTCAGGGTGTTCTAGAGTGTTTCAGGGTGTTCTAGGGTGTTTCAGGGTGTTCTAGGGTGTTTCAGGGTGTTCTAGAGTGTTCCAGGGTGTTCTAGAGTGTTCCAGGGTGGTTTAGAGTTCTAGGGTGTCCTAGAGTGTTTTAAGGTGGTTTAGAGTATTTTAGGGTGTTCTAGAGTGTTCTAGAGTGTTCTAGAGTGTTTTAGGGTGTTTTAGGGTGTTCTAGAGTGTTCCAGGGTGTTCTAGAGTGTTTTAGGGTGTTCTAGAGTGTTCCATGGTGTTTTAGAGTGTTCCAGGGTGGTTTAGAGTGTTCCAGGGTGGTTTAGAGTGTTCCAGGGTGGTTTAGAGTGTTCCAGGGTGGTTTAGAGTGTTCCAGGGTGGTTTAGAGTGTTCCAGGGTGGTTTAGAGTGTTCCAGGGTGGTTTAGAGTGTTCCAGGCTGTTCTAGAGTGTTCCAGGCTGTTCTAGAGTGTTTTAGGGTGTTCTAGAGTGTTCCATGGTGTTTTAGAGTGTTTCAGGGTGTTCTAGAGTGTTCTAGAGTGTTCTAGAGTGTTCCAGGGTGTTCTAGAGTGTTCCAGGGTGTTCTAGAGTGTTCCAGGGTGTTCTAGGGTGTTCCAGGGTGTTCTAGGGTGTTCCAGGGTGTTCTAGGGTGTTCCAGGGTGTTCTAGGGTGTTCCATGGTGGTTTAGAGTGTTCCATGGTGGTTTAGAGTGTTCCATGGTGGTTTAGAGTGTTCCATGGTGGTTTAGAGTGTTCCATGGTGGTTTAGAGTGGTTCAGGGTGTTCTAGAGTGTTTCAGGGTGTTCTAGAGTGTTTCAGGGTGTTCTAGAGTGTTTCAGGGTGTTCTAGAGTGTTTCAGGGTGTTCTAGAGTGTTCTAGAGTGTTCCAGGGTGTTCTAGAGTGTTCCAGGGTGTTCTAGAGTGTTCCAGTGTGGTTTAGAGTGTTCCAGTGTGGTTTAGAGTGTTCCAGTGTGGTTTAGAGTGTTCCAGTGTGGTTTAGAGTGTTCCAGTGTGGTTTAGAGTGTTCCAGTGTGGTTTAGAGTGTTCCAGTGTGGTTTAGAGTGTTCCAGTGTGGTTTAGAGTGTTCCATGGTGGTTTAGAGTGTTTCAGGGTGGTTTAGAGTATTTTAGGGTGGTTTAGAGTTCCAGGGTGTTCTAGAGTGTTCCAGGGTGTTCTAGGGTGTTTCAGGGTGTTCCAGGGTGGTTTAGAGTGTTCCAGGGTGGTTTAGAGTGTTCCAGGGTGTTCTAGAGTGTTTCAGGGTGTTCTAGAGTGTTTCAGGGTGTTCTAGAGTGTTTCAGGGTGTTCTAGAGTGTTTCAGGGTGTTCTAGAGTGTTTCAGGGTGTTCTAGGGTGTTTCAGGGTGTTCTAGAGTGTTCCAGGGTGTTCTAGAGTGTTCCAGGGTGGTTTAGAGTTCTAGGGTGTCCTAGAGTGTTTTAAGGTGGTTTAGAGTATTTTAGGGTGTTCTAGAGTGTTCCAGGGTGTTTTAGGGTGTTCCATGGTGGTTTAGAGTGTTCCAGGGTGGTTTAGAGTGTTCCATGGTGGTTTAGAGTGTTCCATGGTGGTTTAGAGTGTTCCATGGTGGTTTAGAGTGTTCCAGGGTGGTTTAGAGTGTTCCAGGGTGGTTTAGAGTGTTCCAGGGTGGTTTAGAGTGTTCCAGGGTGTTCTAGAGTGTTCCAGGGTGTTCTAGAGTGTTTCAGGGTGTTCTAGAGTGTTTTAGGGTGTTCTAGAGTGTTCCAGGGTGGTTTAGAGTTCTAGGGTGTCCTAGAGTGTTTTAAGGTGGTTTAGAGTATTTTAGGGTGGTTTAGAGTGTTCGAGGGTGGTTTAGAGTTCCAGGGTGTTCCAGGGTGTTCTAGAGTGTTCTAGAGTGTTCTAGAGTGTTCCAGGGTGGTTTAGAGTGTTCCAGGGTGGTTTAGAGTGTTCCAGGGTGGTTTAGAGTGTTCCAGGGTGTTTTAGAGTGTTCCATGGTGTTTTAGAGTGTTCCAGGGTGGTTTAGAGTGTTCCAGGGTGTTCTAGAGTGTTCCAGGGTGTTCTAGAGTGTTCCAGGGTGTTCTAGAGTGTTCCAGGCTGTTCTAGAGTGTTCCAGGCTGTTCTAGAGTGTTCCAGGCTGTTCTAGAGTGTTTTAGGGTGTTTTAGGGTGTTTTAGGGTGTTTTAGGGTGTTTTAGGGTGTTCTAGAGTGTTCCAGGGTGTTTTAGGGTGTTCTAGAGTGTTTTAGGGTGTTCTAGAGTGTTCCAGGGTGGTTTAGAGTGTTCCAGGGTGGTTTAGAGTGTTCCAGGGTGGTTTAGAGTGTTCCAGGGTGGTTTAGAGTGTTCCAGGGTGTTCTAGAGTGTTCCAGGCTGTTCTAGAGTGTTCCAGTGTGGTTTAGAGTGTTCCAGTGTGGTTTAGAGTGTTCCAGTGTGGTTTAGAGTGTTCCAGTGTGGTTTAGAGTGTTCCAGTGTGGTTTAGAGTGTTCCATGGTGGTTTAGAGTGTTCCATGGTGGTTTAGAGTGTTCCATGGTGGTTTAGAGTGTTCCATGGTGGTTTAGAGTGTTCCATGGTGGTTTAGAGTGTTCCATGGCGGTTTAGAGTGTTCCATGGTGGTTTAGAGTGTTCCATGGTGGTTTAGAGTGTTCCATGGTGGTTTAGAGTGTTCCAGGGTGGTTTAGAGTGTTTCAGGGTGGTTTAGAGTGTTTCAGGGTGTTCTAGAGTGTTCCAGGGTGTTCTAGAGTGTTCCAGGGTGGTTTAGAGTATTTTAGGGTGGTTTAGAGTTCCAGGGTGTTCTAGAGTGTTCCAGGGTGTTCTAGAGTGTTCTAGAGTGTTCCAGGGTGGTTTAGAGTGTTTCAGGGTGTTCTAGGGTGTTTCAGGGTGTTCTAGAGTGTTCTAGGGTGTCCTAGAGTGTTTTAAGGTGGTTTAGAGTATTTTAGGGTGTTCTAGAGTGTTTTAGGGTGTTCTAGAGTGTTCCATGGTGGTTTAGAGTGTTCCAGGGTGGTTTAGAGTGTTCCAGGGTGGTTTAGAGTGTTCAATGGTGTTTTAGAGTGTTCCATGGAGTTTTAGAGTGTTCCATGGAGTTTTAGAGTGTTCCAGGGTGTTCTAGAGTGTTCCAGGGTGTTCTAGAGTGTTCCAGGGTGTTCTAGAGTGTTCCAGGGTGTTCTAGAGTGTTTCAGGGTGTTCTAGAGTATTTTAGGGTGGTTTTGAGTGTTCGAGGGTGGTTTAGAGTTCCAGGGTGTTCTAGAGTGTTCCAGGGTGTTCTAGAGTGTTCTAGAGTGTTCCAGGGTGGTTTAGAGTGTTCCAGGGTGGTTTAGAGTGTTCCAGGGTGGTTTTGAGTGTTCCAGGGTGGTTTAGAGTGTTCCAGGGTGGTTTAGAGTGTTCCAGGGTGTTCTAGAGTGTTCCAGGGTGTTCTAGAGTGTTCCAGGGTGTTCTAGAGTGTTTCAGGGTGTTCTAGAGTGTTTCAGGGTGTTCTAGAGTGTTTCAGGGTGTTCTAGAGTGTTCCAGGGTGGTTTAGAGTTCTAGGGTGTCCTAGAGTGTTTTAAGGTGGTTTAGAGTATTTTAGGGTGTTCTAGAGTGTTCCAGGGTGTTTTAGGGTGTTCTAGAGTGTTCCATGGTGGTTTAGAGTGTTCCAGGGTGGTTTAGAGTGTTCCAGGGTGTTTTAGAGTGTTCAAGGGTGTTCCATGGTGTTTTCGAGTGTTCAATGGTGTTTTAGAGTGTTCCATGGTGTTTTAGAGTGTTCCATGGAGTTTTAGAGTGTTCCATGGTGTTTTAGAGTGTTCCAGGGTGGTTTAGAGTTCTAGGGTGTCCTAGAGTGTTTTAAGGTGGTTTAGAGTATTTTAGGGTGGTTTAGAGTGTTCGAGGGTGGTTTAGAGTTCCAGGGTGTTCCAGGGTGTTCTAGAGTGTTCCAGGGTGGTTTAGAGTGTTCCAGGGTGGTTTAGAGTGTTCCAGGGTGGTTTAGAGTGTTCCAGGGTGGTTTAGAGTGTTCCAGGGTGTTCCATGGTGTTTTAGAGTGTTCCAGGGTGGTTTAGAGTGTTCCAGGGTGTTCCATGGTGTTTTAGAGTGTTCCATGGTGTTTTAGAGTGTTCCATGGTGTTTTAGAGTGTTCCAGGGTGTTTTAGAGTGTTCCAGGGTGTTTTAGGGTGTTCTAGAGTGTTCTAGAGTGTTCCATGGTGTTTTAGAGTGTTCCATGGTGGTTTAGAGTGTTCCATGGTGTTTTAGAGTGTTCCAGGGTGGTTTAGAGTGTTCCAGGGTGGTTTAGAGTGTTCCAGGGTGGTTTAGAGTGTTCCAGGGTGTTCCAGGGTGTTCCATGGTGTTTTAGAGTGTTCCAGGGTGGTTTAGAGTGTTCCAGGGTGTTCCAGGGTGTTCCAGAGTGTTCCAGGGTGGTTTAGAGTGTTCCAGGGTGGTTTAGAGTGTTCCAGGGTGGTTTAGAGTGTTCCAGGGTGGTTTAGAGTGTTCCAGGGTGGTTTAGGGTGTTCCAGGGTGTTTTAGGGTGTTCCATGGTGTTTTAGGGTGTTCCAGGGTGGTTTAGAGTGTTCCAGGGTGGTTTAGGGTGTTCCATGGTGTTTTAGGGTGTTCCATGGTGTTTTAGGGTGTTCCAGGGTGGTTTAGAGTGTTCCAGGGTGGTTTAGAGTGTTCCAGGGTGGTTTAGAGTGTTCCAGGGTGGTTTAGAGTGTTCCAGGGTGTTCTAGAGTGTTCCAGGGTGTTCTAGAGTGTTTCAGGGTGTTCTAGAGTGTTTCAGGGTGCTCTAGAGTGTTCTAGAGTGTTCCAGGGTGTTCTAGAGTGTTCCAGGCTGTTCTCGAGTGTTCCAGGCTGTTCTCGAGTGTTCCAGGGTGTTCTAGAGTGTTCTAGAGTGTTCTAGAGTGTTTTAGGGTGTTTTAGGGTGTTCTAGAGTGTTCCAGGGTGTTCTAGAGTGTTTTAGGGTGTTCTAGAGTGTTCCATGGTGTTTTAGAGTGTTCCAGGGTGTTTTAGAGTGTTCCAGGGTGGTTTAGAGTGTTCCAGGGTGGTTTAGAGTGTTCCAGGGTGGTTTAGAGTGTTCCAGGGTGTTCCAGGGTGTTCCATGGTGTTTTAGAGTGTTCCAGGGTGGTTTAGAGTGTTCCAGGGTGTTCCAGGGTGTTCCAGGGTGTTTTAGAGTGTTCCAGGGTGGTTTAGAGTGTTCCAGGGTGGTTTAGAGTGTTCCAGGGTGGTTTAGAGTGTTCCAGGGTGGTTTAGAGTGTTCCAGGGTGTTCTAGAGTGTTTCAGGGTGTTCTAGAGTGTTTCAGGGTGTTCTAGAGTGTTCTAGAGTGTTCCAGGGTGTTCTAGAGTGTTCCAGGCTGTTCTCGAGTGTTCCAGGGTGTTCTAGAGTGTTCTAGAGTGTTCTAGAGTGTTTTAGGGTGTTTTAGGGTGTTCTAGAGTGTTCCAGGGTGTTCTAGAGTGTTTTAGGGTGTTCTAGAGTGTTCCATGGTGTTTTAGAGTGTTCCAGGGTGGTTTAGAGTGTTCCAGGGTGGTTTAGAGTGTTCCAGGGTGGTTTAGAGTGTTCCAGGGTGGTTTAGAGTGTTCCAGGGTGGTTTAGAGTGTTCCAGGGTGGTTTAGAGTGTTCCAGGCTGTTCTAGAGTGTTCCAGGCTGTTCTAGAGTGTTTCAGGGTGTTCTAGAGTGTTCTAGAGTGTTCTAGAGTGTTCCAGGGTGTTCTAGAGTGTTCCAGGGTGTTCTAGAGTGTTCCAGGCTGTTCTCGAGTGTTCCAGGCTGTTCTCGAGTGTTCCAGGGTGTTCTAGAGTGTTCTAGAGTGTTCTAGAGTGTTTTAGGGTGTTCTAGAGTGTTCCATGGTGTTTTAGAGTGTTCCAGGGTGTTTTAGAGTGTTCCAGGGTGGTTTAGAGTGTTCCAGGGTGGTTTAGAGTGTTCCAGGGTGTTCCAGGGTGTTCCATGGTGTTTTAGAGTGTTCCAGGGTGGTTTAGAGTGTTCCAGGGTGTTTTAGAGTGTTCCAGGGTGTTTTAGAGTGTTCCAGGGTGGTTTAGAGTGTTCCAGGGTGGTTTAGAGTGTTCCAGGGTGGTTTAGAGTGTTCCAGGGTGGTTTAGGGTGTTCCAGGGTGTTTTAGGGTGTTCCATGGTGTTTTAGGGTGTTCCATGGTGTTTTAGGGTGTTCCATGGTGTTTTAGAGTGTTCCAGGGTGGTTTAGAGTGTTCCAGGGTGGTTTAGAGTGTTCCAGGGTGGTTTAGAGTGTTCCAGGGTGTTCTAGAGTGTTTCAGGGTGTTCTAGAGTGTTTCAGGGTGTTCTAGAGTGTTCTAGAGTGTTCCAGGGTGTTCTAGAGTGTTCCAGGCTGTTCTCGAGTGTTCCAGGGTGTTCTAGAGTGTTCTAGAGTGTTCTAGAGTGTTTTAGGGTGTTTTAGGGTGTTCTAGAGTGTTCCAGGGTGTTCTAGAGTGTTTTAGGGTGTTCTAGAGTGTTCCATGGTGTTTTAGAGTGTTCCAGGGTGGTTTAGAGTGTTCCAGGGTGGTTTAGAGTGTTCCAGGGTGGTTTAGAGTGTTCCAGGGTGGTTTAGAGTGTTCCAGGGTGGTTTAGAGTGTTCCAGGGTGGTTTAGAGTGTTCCAGGGTGGTTTAGAGTGTTCCAGGCTGTTCTAGAGTGTTCCAGGCTGTTCTAGAGTGTTTTAGGGTGTTCTAGAGTGTTCCATGGTGTTTTAGAGTGTTTCAGGGTGTTCTAGAGTGTTCTAGAGTGTTCTAGAGTGTTCCAGGGTGTTCTAGAGTGTTCCAGGGTGTTCTAGAGTGTTCCAGGGTGTTCTAGGGTGTTCCAGGGTGTTCTAGGGTGTTCCAGGGTGTTCTAGGGTGTTCCAGGGTGTTCTAGGGTGTTCCATGGTGGTTTAGAGTGTTCCATGGTGGTTTAGAGTGTTCCATGGTGGTTTAGAGTGTTCCATGGTGGTTTAGAGTGTTCCATGGTGGTTTAGAGTGGTTCAGGGTGTTCTAGAGTGTTTCAGGGTGTTCTAGAGTGTTTCAGGGTGTTCTAGAGTGTTTCAGGGTGTTCTAGAGTGTTCTAGAGTGTTCCAGGGTGTTCTAGAGTGTTCCAGGGTGTTCTAGAGTGTTCCAGTGTGGTTTAGAGTGTTCCAGTGTGGTTTAGAGTGTTCCAGTGTGGTTTAGAGTGTTCCAGTGTGGTTTAGAGTGTTCCAGTGTGGTTTAGAGTGTTCCAGTGTGGTTTAGAGTGTTCCATGGTGGTTTAGAGTGTTTCAGGGTGGTTTAGAGTATTTTAGGGTGGTTTAGAGTTCCAGGGTGTTCTAGAGTGTTCCAGGGTGTTCTAGGGTGTTTCAGGGTGTTCCAGGGTGGTTTAGAGTGTTCCAGGGTGGTTTAGAGTGTTCCAGGGTGTTCTAGAGTGTTTCAGGGTGTTCTAGAGTGTTTCAGGGTGTTCTAGAGTGTTTCAGGGTGTTCTAGAGTGTTTCAGGGTGTTCTAGAGTGTTTCAGGGTGTTCTAGGGTGTTTCAGGGTGTTCTAGGGTGTTTCAGGGTGTTCTAGAGTGTTCCAGGGTGTTCTAGAGTGTTCCAGGGTGGTTTAGAGTTCTAGGGTGTCCTAGAGTGTTTTAAGGTGGTTTAGAGTATTTTAGGGTGTTCTAGAGTGTTCTAGAGTGTTCTAGAGTGTTTTAGGGTGTTTTAGGGTGTTCTAGAGTGTTCCAGGGTGTTCTAGAGTGTTTTAGGGTGTTCTAGAGTGTTCCATGGTGTTTTAGAGTGTTCCAGGGTGGTTTAGAGTGTTCCAGGGTGGTTTAGAGTGTTCCAGGGTGGTTTAGAGTGTTCCAGGGTGGTTTAGAGTGTTCCAGGGTGGTTTAGAGTGTTCCAGGGTGGTTTAGAGTGTTCCAGGCTGTTCTAGAGTGTTCCAGGCTGTTCTAGAGTGTTTTAGGGTGTTCTAGAGTGTTCCATGGTGTTTTAGAGTGTTTCAGGGTGTTCTAGAGTGTTCTAGAGTGTTCTAGAGTGTTCCAGGGTGTTCTAGAGTGTTCCAGGGTGTTCTAGAGTGTTCCAGGGTGTTCTAGGGTGTTCTAGGGTGTTCCAGGGTGTTCTAGGGTGTTCCAGGGTGTTCTAGGGTGTTCCATGGTGGTTTAGAGTGTTCCATGGTGGTTTAGAGTGTTCCATGGTGGTTTAGAGTGTTCCATGGTGGTTTAGAGTGTTCCATGGTGGTTTAGAGTGGTTCAGGGTGTTCTAGAGTGTTTCAGGGTGTTCTAGAGTGTTTCAGGGTGTTCTAGAGTGTTTCAGGGTGTTCTAGAGTGTTTCAGGGTGTTCTAGAGTGTTCTAGAGTGTTCCAGGGTGTTCTAGAGTGTTCCAGGGTGTTCTAGAGTGTTCCAGTGTGGTTTAGAGTGTTCCAGTGTGGTTTAGAGTGTTCCAGTGTGGTTTAGAGTGTTCCAGTGTGGTTTAGAGTGTTCCAGTGTGGTTTAGAGTGTTCCAGTGTGGTTTAGAGTGTTCCATGGTGGTTTAGAGTGTTTCAGGGTGGTTTAGAGTATTTTAGGGTGGTTTAGAGTTCCAGGGTGTTCTAGAGTGTTCCAGGGTGTTCTAGGGTGTTTCAGGGTGTTCCAGGGTGGTTTAGAGTGTTCCAGGGTGGTTTAGAGTGTTCCAGGGTGTTCTAGAGTGTTTCAGGGTGTTCTAGAGTGTTTCAGGGTGTTCTAGAGTGTTTCAGGGTGTTCTAGAGTGTTTCAGGGTGTTCTAGGGTGTTTCAGGGTGTTCTAGAGTGTTCCAGGGTGTTCTAGAGTGTTCCAGGGTGGTTTAGAGTTCTAGGGTGTCCTAGAGTGTTTTAAGGTGGTTTAGAGTATTTTAGGGTGTTCTAGAGTGTTCCAGGGTGTTTTAGGGTGTTCCATGGTGGTTTAGAGTGTTCCAGGGTGGTTTAGAGTGTTCCATGGTGGTTTAGAGTGTTCCATGGTGGTTTAGAGTGTTCCATGGTGGTTTAGAGTGTTCCAGGGTGGTTTAGAGTGTTCCAGGGTGGTTTAGAGTGTTCCAGGGTGGTTTAGAGTGTTCCAGGGTGTTCTAGAGTGTTCCAGGGTGTTCTAGAGTGTTTCAGGGTGTTCTAGAGTGTTTTAGGGTGTTCTAGAGTGTTCCAGGGTGGTTTAGAGTTCTAGGGTGTCCTAGAGTGTTTTAAGGTGGTTTAGAGTATTTTAGGGTGGTTTAGAGTGTTCGAGGGTGGTTTAGAGTTCCAGGGTGTTCCAGGGTGTTCTAGAGTGTTCTAGAGTGTTCTAGAGTGTTCCAGGGTGGTTTAGAGTGTTCCAGGGTGGTTTAGAGTGTTCCAGGGTGGTTTAGAGTGTTCCAGGGTGTTTTAGAGTGTTCCATGGTGTTTTAGAGTGTTCCAGGGTGGTTTAGAGTGTTCCAGGGTGTTCTAGAGTGTTCCAGGGTGTTCTAGAGTGTTCCAGGGTGTTCTAGAGTGTTCCAGGCTGTTCTAGAGTGTTCCAGGCTGTTCTAGAGTGTTCCAGGCTGTTCTAGAGTGTTTTAGGGTGTTTTAGGGTGTTTTAGGGTGTTTTAGGGTGTTCTAGAGTGTTCTAGAGTGTTCCAGGGTGTTTTAGGGTGTTCTAGAGTGTTTTAGGGTGTTCTAGAGTGTTCCAGGGTGGTTTAGAGTGTTCCAGGGTGGTTTAGAGTGTTCCAGGGTGGTTTAGAGTGTTCCAGGGTGGTTTAGAGTGTTCCAGGGTGTTCTAGAGTGTTCCAGGCTGTTCTAGAGTGTTCCAGTGTGGTTTAGAGTGTTCCAGTGTGGTTTAGAGTGTTCCAGTGTGGTTTAGAGTGTTCCAGTGTGGTTTAGAGTGTTCCATGGTGGTTTAGAGTGTTCCATGGTGGTTTAGAGTGTTCCATGGTGGTTTAGAGTGTTCCATGGTGGTTTAGAGTGTTCCATGGTGGTTTAGAGTGTTCCATGGTGGTTTAGAGTGTTCCAGGGTGGTTTAGAGTGTTTCAGGGTGGTTTAGAGTGTTTCAGGGTGTTCTAGAGTGTTCCAGGGTGGTTTAGAGTGTTCCATGGTGGTTTAGAGTGTTCCAGGGTGGTTTAGAGTATTTTAGGGTGGTTTAGAGTTCCAGGGTGTTCTAGAGTGTTCCAGGGTGTTCTAGAGTGTTCTAGAGTGTTCCAGGGTGGTTTAGAGTGTTTCAGGGTGTTCTAGGGTGTTTCAGGGTGTTCTAGAGTGTTCTAGGGTGTCCTAGAGTGTTTTAAGGTGGTTTAGAGTATTTTAGGGTGTCCTAGAGTGTTTTAGGGTGTTCTAGAGTGTTCCATGGTGGTTTAGAGTGTTCCAGGGTGGTTTAGAGTGTTCCAGGGTGGTTTAGAGTGTTCAATGGTGTTTTAGAGTGTTCCATGGAGTTTTAGAGTGTTCCATGGAGTTTTAGAGTGTTCCAGGGTGTTCTAGAGTGTTCCAGGGTGTTCTAGAGTGTTCCAGGGTGTTCTAGAGTGTTCCAGGGTGTTCTAGAGTGTTTCAGGGTGTTCTAGAGTATTTTAGGGTGGTTTTGAGTGTTCGAGGGTGGTTTAGAGTTCCAGGGTGTTCTAGAGTGTTCCAGGGTGTTCTAGAGTGTTCTAGAGTGTTCCAGGGTGGTTTAGAGTGTTCCAGGGTGGTTTAGAGTGTTCCAGGGTGGTTTAGAGTGTTCCAGGGTGGTTTAGAGTGTTCCAGGGTGTTCTAGAGTGTTCCAGGGTGTTCTAGAGTGTTCCAGGGTGTTCTAGAGTGTTCCAGGGTGTTCTAGAGTGTTTCAGGGTGTTCTAGAGTGTTTCAGGGTGTTCTAGAGTGTTTCAGGGTGTTCTAGAGTGTTCCAGGGTGGTTTAGAGTTCTAGGGTGTCCTAGAGTGTTTTAAGGTGGTTTAGAGTATTTTAGGGTGTTCTAGAGTGTTCCAGGGTGTTTTAGGGTGTTCTAGAGTGTTCCATGGTGGTTTAGAGTGTTCCAGGGTGGTTTAGAGTGTTCCAGGGTGTTTTAGAGTGTTCAAGGGTGTTCCATGGTGTTTTCGAGTGTTCAATGGTGTTTTAGAGTGTTCCATGGTGTTTTAGAGTGTTCCATGGAGTTTTAGAGTGTTCCATGGTGTTTTAGAGTGTTCCAGGGTGGTTTAGAGTTCTAGGGTGTCCTAGAGTGTTTTAAGGTGGTTTAGAGTATTTTAGGGTGGTTTAGAGTGTTCGAGGGTGGTTTAGAGTTCCAGGGTGTTCCAGGGTGTTCTAGAGTGTTCCAGGGTGGTTTAGAGTGTTCCAGGGTGGTTTAGAGTGTTCCAGGGTGGTTTAGAGTGTTCCAGGGTGGTTTAGAGTGTTCCAGGGTGGTTTAGAGTGTTTCAGGGTGTTCTAGAGTGTTCTAGAGTGTTCCAGGGTGTTCTAGAGTGTTCCAGGCTGTTCTCGAGTGTTCCAGGGTGTTCTAGAGTGTTCTAGAGTGTTCTAGAGTGTTTTAGGGTGTTTTAGGGTGTTCTAGAGTGTTCCAGGGTGTTCTAGAGTGTTTTAGGGTGTTCTAGAGTGTTCCATGGTGTTTTAGAGTGTTCCATGGTGTTTTAGAGTGTTCCAGGGTGTTTTAGAGTGTTCCAGGGTGGTTTAGAGTGTTCCAGGGTGGTTTAGAGTGTTCCAGGGTGGTTTAGAGTGTTCCAGGGTGGTTTAGAGTGTTCCAGGGTGTTCCAGGGTGTTCCATGGTGTTTTAGAGTGTTCCAGGGTGGTTTAGAGTGTTCCAGGGTGTTTTAGAGTGTTCCAGGGTGGTTTAGAGTGTTCCAGGGTGGTTTAGAGTGTTCCAGGGTGGTTTAGAGTGTTCCAGGGTGGTTTAGAGTGTTCCAGGGTGGTTTAGAGTGTTCCAGGGTGGTTTAGAGTGTTCCAGGGTGGTTTAGGGTGTTCCAGGGTGTTTTAGGGTGTTCCATGGTGTTTTAGGGTGTTCCATGGTGTTTTAGGGTGTTCCATGGTGTTTTAGAGTGTTCCAGGGTGGTTTAGAGTGTTCCAGGGTGGTTTAGAGTGTTCCAGGGTGGTTTAGAGTGTTCCAGGGTGGTTTAGAGTGTTCCAGGGTGTTCTAGAGTGTTTCAGGGTGTTCTAGAGTGTT
Organism: Salmo salar; assembly: GCF_965601325.2. Lineage (NCBI taxonomy): Eukaryota > Metazoa > Chordata > Actinopteri > Salmoniformes > Salmonidae > Salmo > Salmo salar. The sequence goes on along the minus strand of NC_138306.1, from coordinate 97,568,385 downwards.
TCAGGGTGTTCTAGAGTGTTCTAGAGTGTTCCAGGGTGTTCTAGAGTGTTCCAGGCTGTTCTCGAGTGTTCCAGGGTGTTCTAGAGTGTTCTAGAGTGTTCTAGAGTGTTTTAGGGTGTTTTAGGGTGTTCTAGAGTGTTCCAGGGTGTTCTAGAGTGTTTTAGGGTGTTCTAGAGTGTTCCATGGTGTTTTAGAGTGTTCCAGGGTGGTTTAGAGTGTTCCAGGGTGGTTTAGAGTGTTCCAGGGTGGTTTAGAGTGTTCCAGGGTGGTTTAGAGTGTTCCAGGGTGGTTTAGAGTGTTCCAGGGTGGTTTAGAGTGTTCCAGGCTGTTCTAGAGTGTTCCAGGCTGTTCTAGAGTGTTCCAGGCTGTTCTAGAGTGTTTTAGGGTGTTCTAGAGTGTTCCATGGTGTTTTAGAGTGTTTCAGGGTGTTCTAGAGTGTTCTAGAGTGTTCTAGAGTGTTCTAGAGTGTTCCAGGGTGTTCTAGAGTGTTCCAGGGTGTTCTAGGGTGTTCCAGGGTGTTCTAGGGTGTTCCAGGGTGTTCTAGGGTGTTCCAGGGTGTTCTAGGGTGTTCCATGGTGGTTTAGAGTGTTCCATGGTGGTTTAGAGTGTTCCATGGTGGTTTAGAGTGTTCCATGGTGGTTTAGAGTGGTTCAGGGTGTTCTAGAGTGTTTCAGGGTGTTCTAGAGTGTTTCAGGGTGTTCTAGAGTGTTTCAGGGTGTTCTAGAGTGTTCTAGAGTGTTCCAGGGTGTTCTAGAGTGTTCCAGGGTGTTCTAGAGTGTTCCAGTGTGGTTTAGAGTGTTCCAGTGTGGTTTAGAGTGTTCCAGTGTGGTTTAGAGTGTTCCAGTGTGGTTTAGAGTGTTCCAGTGTGGTTTAGAGTGTTCCAGTGTGGTTTAGAGTGTTCCAGTGTGGTTTAGAGTGTTCCAGTGTGGTTTAGAGTGTTCCAGTGTGGTTTAGAGTGTTCCATGGTGGTTTAGAGTGTTTCAGGGTGGTTTAGAGTATTTTAGGGTGGTTTAGAGTTCCAGGGTGTTCTAGAGTGTTCCAGGGTGTTCTAGGGTGTTTCAGGGTGTTCCAGGGTGGTTTAGAGTGTTCCAGGGTGGTTTAGAGTGTTCCAGGGTGTTCTAGAGTGTTTCAGGGTGTTCTAGAGTGTTTCAGGGTGTTCTAGAGTGTTTCAGGGTGTTCTAGGGTGTTTCAGGGTGTTCTAGGGTGTTTCAGGGTGTTCTAGAGTGTTTCAGGGTGTTCTAGAGTGTTCCAGGGTGTTCTAGAGTGTTCCAGGGTGGTTTAGAGTTCTAGGGTGTCCTAGAGTGTTTTAAGGTGGTTTAGAGTATTTTAGGGTGTTCTAGAGTGTTCCAGGGTGTTCTAGGGTGTTCCATGGTGGTTTAGAGTGTTCCATGGTGGTTTAGAGTGTTCCATGGTGGTTTAGAGTGGTTCAGGGTGTTCTAGAGTGTTTCAGGGTGTTCTAGAGTGTTTCAGGGTGTTCTAGAGTGTTTCAGGGTGTTCTAGAGTGTTCTAGAGTGTTCCAGGGTGTTCTAGAGTGTTCCAGGGTGTTCTAGAGTGTTCCAGGGTGGTTTAGAGTGTTCCAGGGTGGTTTAGAGTGTTCCAGGGTGGTTTAGAGTGTTCCAGGCTGTTCTAGAGTGTTCCAGGCTGTTCTAGAGTGTTCCAGGCTGTTCTAGAGTGTTTTAGGGTGTTCTAGAGTGTTCCATGGTGTTTTAGAGTGTTTCAGGGTGTTCTAGAGTGTTCTAGAGTGTTCTAGAGTGTTCTAGAGTGTTCCAGGGTGTTCTAGAGTGTTCCAGGGTGTTCTAGGGTGTTCCAGGGTGTTCTAGGGTGTTCCAGGGTGTTCTAGGGTGTTCCAGGGTGTTCTAGGGTGTTCCATGGTGGTTTAGAGTGTTCCATGGTGGTTTAGAGTGTTCCATGGTGGTTTAGAGTGTTCCATGGTGGTTTAGAGTGTTTCAGGGTGTTCTAGAGTGTTTCAGGGTGTTCTAGAGTGTTTCAGGGTGTTCTAGAGTGTTTCAGGGTGTTCTAGAGTGTTCTAGAGTGTTCCAGGGTGTTCTAGAGTGTTCCAGGGTGTTCTAGAGTGTTCCAGTGTGGTTTAGAGTGTTCCAGTGTGGTTTAGAGTGTTCCAGTGTGGTTTAGAGTGTTCCAGTGTGGTTTAGAGTGTTCCAGTGTGGTTTAGAGTGTTCCAGTGTGGTTTAGAGTGTTCCAGTGTGGTTTAGAGTGTTCCAGTGTGGTTTAGAGTGTTCCATGGTGGTTTAGAGTGTTTCAGGGTGGTTTAGAGTATTTTAGGGTGGTTTAGAGTTCCAGGGTGTTCTAGAGTGTTCCAGGGTGTTCTAGGGTGTTTCAGGGTGTTCCAGGGTGGTTTAGAGTGTTCCAGGGTGGTTTAGAGTGTTCCAGGGTGTTCTAGAGTGTTTCAGGGTGTTCTAGAGTGTTTCAGGGTGTTCTAGAGTGTTTCAGGGTGTTCTAGAGTGTTTCAGGGTGTTCTAGAGTGTTTCAGGGTGTTCTAGGGTGTTTCAGGGTGTTCTAGAGTGTTCCAGGGTGTTCTAGAGTGTTCCAGGGTGGTTTAGAGTTCTAGGGTGTCCTAGAGTGTTTTAAGGTGGTTTAGAGTATTTTAGGGTGTTCTAGAGTGTTCCAGGGTGTTTTAGGGTGTTCCATGGTGGTTTAGAGTGTTCCAGGGTGGTTTAGAGTGTTCCATGGTGGTTTAGAGTGTTCCATGGTGGTTTAGAGTGTTCCATGGTGGTTTAGAGTGTTCCAGGGTGGTTTAGAGTGTTCCAGGGTGGTTTAGAGTGTTCCAGGGTGGTTTAGAGTGTTCCAGGGTGTTCTAGAGTGTTCCAGGGTGTTCTAGAGTGTTTCAGGGTGTTCTAGAGTGTTTTAGGGTGTTCTAGAGTGTTCCAGGGTGGTTTAGAGTTCTAGGGTGTCCTAGAGTGTTTTAAGGTGGTTTAGAGTATTTTAGGGTGGTTTAGAGTGTTCGAGGGTGGTTTAGAGTTCCAGGGTGTTCCAGGGTGTTCTAGAGTGTTCTAGAGTGTTCTAGAGTGTTCCAGGGTGGTTTAGAGTGTTCCAGGGTGGTTTAGAGTGTTCCAGGGTGGTTTAGAGTGTTCCAGGGTGTTTTAGAGTGTTCCATGGTGTTTTAGAGTGTTCCAGGGTGGTTTAGAGTGTTCCAGGGTGTTCTAGAGTGTTCCAGGGTGTTCTAGAGTGTTCCAGGGTGTTCTAGAGTGTTCCAGGCTGTTCTAGAGTGTTCCAGGCTGTTCTAGAGTGTTCCAGGCTGTTCTAGAGTGTTTTAGGGTGTTTTAGGGTGTTTTAGGGTGTTTTAGGGTGTTTTAGGGTGTTCTAGAGTGTTCCAGGGTGTTTTAGGGTGTTCTAGAGTGTTTTAGGGTGTTCTAGAGTGTTCCAGGGTGGTTTAGAGTGTTCCAGGGTGGTTTAGAGTGTTCCAGGGTGGTTTAGAGTGTTCCAGGGTGGTTTAGAGTGTTCCAGGGTGTTCTAGAGTGTTCCAGGCTGTTCTAGAGTGTTCCAGTGTGGTTTAGAGTGTTCCAGTGTGGTTTAGAGTGTTCCAGTGTGGTTTAGAGTGTTCCAGTGTGGTTTAGAGTGTTCCAGTGTGGTTTAGAGTGTTCCATGGTGGTTTAGAGTGTTCCATGGTGGTTTAGAGTGTTCCATGGTGGTTTAGAGTGTTCCATGGTGGTTTAGAGTGTTCCATGGTGGTTTAGAGTGTTCCATGGCGGTTTAGAGTGTTCCATGGTGGTTTAGAGTGTTCCATGGTGGTTTAGAGTGTTCCATGGTGGTTTAGAGTGTTCCAGGGTGGTTTAGAGTGTTTCAGGGTGGTTTAGAGTGTTTCAGGGTGTTCTAGAGTGTTCCAGGGTGTTCTAGAGTGTTCCAGGGTGGTTTAGAGTATTTTAGGGTGGTTTAGAGTTCCAGGGTGTTCTAGAGTGTTCCAGGGTGTTCTAGAGTGTTCTAGAGTGTTCCAGGGTGGTTTAGAGTGTTTCAGGGTGTTCTAGGGTGTTTCAGGGTGTTCTAGAGTGTTCTAGGGTGTCCTAGAGTGTTTTAAGGTGGTTTAGAGTATTTTAGGGTGTTCTAGAGTGTTTTAGGGTGTTCTAGAGTGTTCCATGGTGGTTTAGAGTGTTCCAGGGTGGTTTAGAGTGTTCCAGGGTGGTTTAGAGTGTTCAATGGTGTTTTAGAGTGTTCCATGGAGTTTTAGAGTGTTCCATGGAGTTTTAGAGTGTTCCAGGGTGTTCTAGAGTGTTCCAGGGTGTTCTAGAGTGTTCCAGGGTGTTCTAGAGTGTTCCAGGGTGTTCTAGAGTGTTTCAGGGTGTTCTAGAGTATTTTAGGGTGGTTTTGAGTGTTCGAGGGTGGTTTAGAGTTCCAGGGTGTTCTAGAGTGTTCCAGGGTGTTCTAGAGTGTTCTAGAGTGTTCCAGGGTGGTTTAGAGTGTTCCAGGGTGGTTTAGAGTGTTCCAGGGTGGTTTTGAGTGTTCCAGGGTGGTTTAGAGTGTTCCAGGGTGGTTTAGAGTGTTCCAGGGTGTTCTAGAGTGTTCCAGGGTGTTCTAGAGTGTTCCAGGGTGTTCTAGAGTGTTTCAGGGTGTTCTAGAGTGTTTCAGGGTGTTCTAGAGTGTTTCAGGGTGTTCTAGAGTGTTCCAGGGTGGTTTAGAGTTCTAGGGTGTCCTAGAGTGTTTTAAGGTGGTTTAGAGTATTTTAGGGTGTTCTAGAGTGTTCCAGGGTGTTTTAGGGTGTTCTAGAGTGTTCCATGGTGGTTTAGAGTGTTCCAGGGTGGTTTAGAGTGTTCCAGGGTGTTTTAGAGTGTTCAAGGGTGTTCCATGGTGTTTTCGAGTGTTCAATGGTGTTTTAGAGTGTTCCATGGTGTTTTAGAGTGTTCCATGGAGTTTTAGAGTGTTCCATGGTGTTTTAGAGTGTTCCAGGGTGGTTTAGAGTTCTAGGGTGTCCTAGAGTGTTTTAAGGTGGTTTAGAGTATTTTAGGGTGGTTTAGAGTGTTCGAGGGTGGTTTAGAGTTCCAGGGTGTTCCAGGGTGTTCTAGAGTGTTCCAGGGTGGTTTAGAGTGTTCCAGGGTGGTTTAGAGTGTTCCAGGGTGGTTTAGAGTGTTCCAGGGTGGTTTAGAGTGTTCCAGGGTGTTCCATGGTGTTTTAGAGTGTTCCAGGGTGGTTTAGAGTGTTCCAGGGTGTTCCATGGTGTTTTAGAGTGTTCCATGGTGTTTTAGAGTGTTCCATGGTGTTTTAGAGTGTTCCATGGTGTTTTAGAGTGTTCCAGGGTGTTTTAGGGTGTTCTAGAGTGTTCTAGAGTGTTCCATGGTGTTTTAGAGTGTTCCATGGTGGTTTAGAGTGTTCCATGGTGTTTTAGAGTGTTCCAGGGTGGTTTAGAGTGTTCCAGGGTGGTTTAGAGTGTTCCAGGGTGGTTTAGAGTGTTCCAGGGTGTTCCAGGGTGTTCCATGGTGTTTTAGAGTGTTCCAGGGTGGTTTAGAGTGTTCCAGGGTGTTCCAGGGTGTTCCAGAGTGTTCCAGGGTGGTTTAGAGTGTTCCAGGGTGGTTTAGAGTGTTCCAGGGTGGTTTAGAGTGTTCCAGGGTGGTTTAGAGTGTTCCAGGGTGGTTTAGGGTGTTCCAGGGTGTTTTAGGGTGTTCCATGGTGTTTTAGGGTGTTCCAGGGTGGTTTAGAGTGTTCCAGGGTGGTTTAGGGTGTTCCATGGTGTTTTAGGGTGTTCCATGGTGTTTTAGGGTGTTCCAGGGTGGTTTAGAGTGTTCCAGGGTGGTTTAGAGTGTTCCAGGGTGGTTTAGAGTGTTCCAGGGTGGTTTAGAGTGTTCCAGGGTGTTCTAGAGTGTTCCAGGGTGTTCTAGAGTGTTTCAGGGTGTTCTAGAGTGTTTCAGGGTGCTCTAGAGTGTTCTAGAGTGTTCCAGGGTGTTCTAGAGTGTTCCAGGCTGTTCTCGAGTGTTCCAGGCTGTTCTCGAGTGTTCCAGGGTGTTCTAGAGTGTTCTAGAGTGTTCTAGAGTGTTTTAGGGTGTTTTAGGGTGTTCTAGAGTGTTCCAGGGTGTTCTAGAGTGTTTTAGGGTGTTCTAGAGTGTTCCATGGTGTTTTAGAGTGTTCCAGGGTGTTTTAGAGTGTTCCAGGGTGGTTTAGAGTGTTCCAGGGTGGTTTAGAGTGTTCCAGGGTGGTTTAGAGTGTTCCAGGGTGTTCCAGGGTGTTCCATGGTGTTTTAGAGTGTTCCAGGGTGGTTTAGAGTGTTCCAGGGTGTTCCAGGGTGTTCCAGGGTGTTTTAGAGTGTTCCAGGGTGGTTTAGAGTGTTCCAGGGTGGTTTAGAGTGTTCCAGGGTGGTTTAGAGTGTTCCAGGGTGGTTTAGAGTGTTCCAGGGTGTTCTAGAGTGTTTCAGGGTGTTCTAGAGTGTTTCAGGGTGTTCTAGAGTGTTCTAGAGTGTTCCAGGGTGTTCTAGAGTGTTCCAGGCTGTTCTCGAGTGTTCCAGGGTGTTCTAGAGTGTTCTAGAGTGTTCTAGAGTGTTTTAGGGTGTTTTAGGGTGTTCTAGAGTGTTCCAGGGTGTTCTAGAGTGTTTTAGGGTGTTCTAGAGTGTTCCATGGTGTTTTAGAGTGTTCCAGGGTGGTTTAGAGTGTTCCAGGGTGGTTTAGAGTGTTCCAGGGTGGTTTAGAGTGTTCCAGGGTGGTTTAGAGTGTTCCAGGGTGGTTTAGAGTGTTCCAGGGTGGTTTAGAGTGTTCCAGGCTGTTCTAGAGTGTTCCAGGCTGTTCTAGAGTGTTTCAGGGTGTTCTAGAGTGTTCTAGAGTGTTCTAGAGTGTTCCAGGGTGTTCTAGAGTGTTCCAGGGTGTTCTAGAGTGTTCCAGGCTGTTCTCGAGTGTTCCAGGCTGTTCTCGAGTGTTCCAGGGTGTTCTAGAGTGTTCTAGAGTGTTCTAGAGTGTTTTAGGGTGTTCTAGAGTGTTCCATGGTGTTTTAGAGTGTTCCAGGGTGTTTTAGAGTGTTCCAGGGTGGTTTAGAGTGTTCCAGGGTGGTTTAGAGTGTTCCAGGGTGTTCCAGGGTGTTCCATGGTGTTTTAGAGTGTTCCAGGGTGGTTTAGAGTGTTCCAGGGTGTTTTAGAGTGTTCCAGGGTGTTTTAGAGTGTTCCAGGGTGGTTTAGAGTGTTCCAGGGTGGTTTAGAGTGTTCCAGGGTGGTTTAGAGTGTTCCAGGGTGGTTTAGGGTGTTCCAGGGTGTTTTAGGGTGTTCCATGGTGTTTTAGGGTGTTCCATGGTGTTTTAGGGTGTTCCATGGTGTTTTAGAGTGTTCCAGGGTGGTTTAGAGTGTTCCAGGGTGGTTTAGAGTGTTCCAGGGTGGTTTAGAGTGTTCCAGGGTGGTTTAGAGTGTTCCAGGGTGTTCTAGAGTGTTTCAGGGTGTTCTAGAGTGTTTCAGGGTGTTCTAGAGTGTTCTAGAGTGTTCCAGGGTGTTCTAGAGTGTTCCAGGCTGTTCTCGAGTGTTCCAGGGTGTTCTAGAGTGTTCTAGAGTGTTCTAGAGTGTTTTAGGGTGTTTTAGGGTGTTCTAGAGTGTTCCAGGGTGTTCTAGAGTGTTCCAGGGTGGTTTAGAGTGTTCCAGGGTGGTTTAGAGTGTTCCAGGGTGGTTTAGAGTGTTCCAGGGTGGTTTAGAGTGTTCCAGGGTGGTTTAGAGTGTTCCAGGGTGGTTTAGAGTGTTCCAGGGTGGTTTAGAGTGTTCCAGGCTGTTCTAGAGTGTTCCAGGCTGTTCTAGAGTGTTTTAGGGTGTTCTAGAGTGTTCCATGGTGTTTTAGAGTGTTTCAGGGTGTTCTAGAGTGTTCTAGAGTGTTCTAGAGTGTTCCAGGGTGTTCTAGAGTGTTCCAGGGTGTTCTAGAGTGTTCCAGGGTGTTCTAGGGTGTTCCAGGGTGTTCTAGGGTGTTCCAGGGTGTTCTAGGGTGTTCCAGGGTGTTCTAGGGTGTTCCATGGTGGTTTAGAGTGTTCCATGGTGGTTTAGAGTGTTCCATGGTGGTTTAGAGTGTTCCATGGTGGTTTAGAGTGTTCCATGGTGGTTTAGAGTGGTTCAGGGTGTTCTAGAGTGTTTCAGGGTGTTCTAGAGTGTTTCAGGGTGTTCTAGAGTGTTTCAGGGTGTTCTAGAGTGTTCTAGAGTGTTCCAGGGTGTTCTAGAGTGTTCCAGGGTGTTCTAGAGTGTTCCAGTGTGGTTTAGAGTGTTCCAGTGTGGTTTAGAGTGTTCCAGTGTGGTTTAGAGTGTTCCAGTGTGGTTTAGAGTGTTCCAGTGTGGTTTAGAGTGTTCCAGTGTGGTTTAGAGTGTTCCATGGTGGTTTAGAGTGTTTCAGGGTGGTTTAGAGTATTTTAGGGTGGTTTAGAGTTCCAGGGTGTTCTAGAGTGTTCCAGGGTGTTCTAGGGTGTTTCAGGGTGTTCCAGGGTGGTTTAGAGTGTTCCAGGGTGGTTTAGAGTGTTCCAGGGTGTTCTAGAGTGTTTCAGGGTGTTCTAGAGTGTTTCAGGGTGTTCTAGAGTGTTTCAGGGTGTTCTAGAGTGTTTCAGGGTGTTCTAGAGTGTTTCAGGGTGTTCTAGGGTGTTTCAGGGTGTTCTAGGGTGTTTCAGGGTGTTCTAGAGTGTTCCAGGGTGTTCTAGAGTGTTCCAGGGTGGTTTAGAGTTCTAGGGTGTCCTAGAGTGTTTTAAGGTGGTTTAGAGTATTTTAGGGTGTTCTAGAGTGTTCTAGAGTGTTCTAGAGTGTTTTAGGGTGTTTTAGGGTGTTCTAGAGTGTTCCAGGGTGTTCTAGAGTGTTTTAGGGTGTTCTAGAGTGTTCCATGGTGTTTTAGAGTGTTCCAGGGTGGTTTAGAGTGTTCCAGGGTGGTTTAGAGTGTTCCAGGGTGGTTTAGAGTGTTCCAGGGTGGTTTAGAGTGTTCCAGGGTGGTTTAGAGTGTTCCAGGGTGGTTTAGAGTGTTCCAGGCTGTTCTAGAGTGTTCCAGGCTGTTCTAGAGTGTTTTAGGGTGTTCTAGAGTGTTCCATGGTGTTTTAGAGTGTTTCAGGGTGTTCTAGAGTGTTCTAGAGTGTTCTAGAGTGTTCCAGGGTGTTCTAGAGTGTTCCAGGGTGTTCTAGAGTGTTCCAGGGTGTTCTAGGGTGTTCTAGGGTGTTCCAGGGTGTTCTAGGGTGTTCCAGGGTGTTCTAGGGTGTTCCATGGTGGTTTAGAGTGTTCCATGGTGGTTTAGAGTGTTCCATGGTGGTTTAGAGTGTTCCATGGTGGTTTAGAGTGGTTCAGGGTGTTCTAGAGTGTTTCAGGGTGTTCTAGAGTGTTTCAGGGTGTTCTAGAGTGTTTCAGGGTGTTCTAGAGTGTTTCAGGGTGTTCTAGAGTGTTCTAGAGTGTTCCAGGGTGTTCTAGAGTGTTCCAGGGTGTTCTAGAGTGTTCCAGTGTGGTTTAGAGTGTTCCAGTGTGGTTTAGAGTGTTCCAGTGTGGTTTAGAGTGTTCCAGTGTGGTTTAGAGTGTTCCAGTGTGGTTTAGAGTGTTCCAGTGTGGTTTAGAGTGTTCCATGGTGGTTTAGAGTGTTTCAGGGTGGTTTAGAGTATTTTAGGGTGGTTTAGAGTTCCAGGGTGTTCTAGAGTGTTCCAGGGTGTTCTAGGGTGTTTCAGGGTGTTCCAGGGTGGTTTAGAGTGTTCCAGGGTGGTTTAGAGTGTTCCAGGGTGTTCTAGAGTGTTTCAGGGTGTTCTAGAGTGTTTCAGGGTGTTCTAGAGTGTTTCAGGGTGTTCTAGAGTGTTTCAGGGTGTTCTAGAGTGTTTCAGGGTGTTCTAGGGTGTTTCAGGGTGTTCTAGAGTGTTCCAGGGTGTTCTAGAGTGTTCCAGGGTGGTTTAGAGTTCTAGGGTGTCCTAGAGTGTTTTAAGGTGGTTTAGAGTATTTTAGGGTGTTCTAGAGTGTTCCAGGGTGTTTTAGGGTGTTCCATGGTGGTTTAGAGTGTTCCAGGGTGGTTTAGAGTGTTCCATGGTGGTTTAGAGTGTTCCATGGTGGTTTAGAGTGTTCCATGGTGGTTTAGAGTGTTCCAGGGTGGTTTAGAGTGTTCCAGGGTGGTTTAGAGTGTTCCAGGGTGGTTTAGAGTGTTCCAGGGTGTTCTAGAGTGTTCCAGGGTGTTCTAGAGTGTTTCAGGGTGTTCTAGAGTGTTTTAGGGTGTTCTAGAGTGTTCCAGGGTGGTTTAGAGTTCTAGGGTGTCCTAGAGTGTTTTAAGGTGGTTTAGAGTATTTTAGGGTGGTTTAGAGTGTTCGAGGGTGGTTTAGAGTTCCAGGGTGTTCCAGGGTGTTCTAGAGTGTTCTAGAGTGTTCTAGAGTGTTCCAGGGTGGTTTAGAGTGTTCCAGGGTGGTTTAGAGTGTTCCAGGGTGGTTTAGAGTGTTCCAGGGTGTTTTAGAGTGTTCCATGGTGTTTTAGAGTGTTCCAGGGTGGTTTAGAGTGTTCCAGGGTGTTCTAGAGTGTTCCAGGGTGTTCTAGAGTGTTCCAGGGTGTTCTAGAGTGTTCCAGGCTGTTCTAGAGTGTTCCAGGCTGTTCTAGAGTGTTCCAGGCTGTTCTAGAGTGTTTTAGGGTGTTTTAGGGTGTTTTAGGGTGTTTTAGGGTGTTCTAGAGTGTTCTAGAGTGTTCCAGGGTGTTTTAGGGTGTTCTAGAGTGTTTTAGGGTGTTCTAGAGTGTTCCAGGGTGGTTTAGAGTGTTCCAGGGTGGTTTAGAGTGTTCCAGGGTGGTTTAGAGTGTTCCAGGGTGGTTTAGAGTGTTCCAGGGTGTTCTAGAGTGTTCCAGGCTGTTCTAGAGTGTTCCAGTGTGGTTTAGAGTGTTCCAGTGTGGTTTAGAGTGTTCCAGTGTGGTTTAGAGTGTTCCAGTGTGGTTTAGAGTGTTCCATGGTGGTTTAGAGTGTTCCATGGTGGTTTAGAGTGTTCCATGGTGGTTTAGAGTGTTCCATGGTGGTTTAGAGTGTTCCATGGTGGTTTAGAGTGTTCCATGGTGGTTTAGAGTGTTCCAGGGTGGTTTAGAGTGTTTCAGGGTGGTTTAGAGTGTTTCAGGGTGTTCTAGAGTGTTCCAGGGTGGTTTAGAGTGTTCCATGGTGGTTTAGAGTGTTCCAGGGTGGTTTAGAGTATTTTAGGGTGGTTTAGAGTTCCAGGGTGTTCTAGAGTGTTCCAGGGTGTTCTAGAGTGTTCTAGAGTGTTCCAGGGTGGTTTAGAGTGTTTCAGGGTGTTCTAGGGTGTTTCAGGGTGTTCTAGAGTGTTCTAGGGTGTCCTAGAGTGTTTTAAGGTGGTTTAGAGTATTTTAGGGTGTCCTAGAGTGTTTTAGGGTGTTCTAGAGTGTTCCATGGTGGTTTAGAGTGTTCCAGGGTGGTTTAGAGTGTTCCAGGGTGGTTTAGAGTGTTCAATGGTGTTTTAGAGTGTTCCATGGAGTTTTAGAGTGTTCCATGGAGTTTTAGAGTGTTCCAGGGTGTTCTAGAGTGTTCCAGGGTGTTCTAGAGTGTTCCAGGGTGTTCTAGAGTGTTCCAGGGTGTTCTAGAGTGTTTCAGGGTGTTCTAGAGTATTTTAGGGTGGTTTTGAGTGTTCGAGGGTGGTTTAGAGTTCCAGGGTGTTCTAGAGTGTTCCAGGGTGTTCTAGAGTGTTCTAGAGTGTTCCAGGGTGGTTTAGAGTGTTCCAGGGTGGTTTAGAGTGTTCCAGGGTGGTTTAGAGTGTTCCAGGGTGGTTTAGAGTGTTCCAGGGTGTTCTAGAGTGTTCCAGGGTGTTCTAGAGTGTTCCAGGGTGTTCTAGAGTGTTCCAGGGTGTTCTAGAGTGTTTCAGGGTGTTCTAGAGTGTTTCAGGGTGTTCTAGAGTGTTTCAGGGTGTTCTAGAGTGTTCCAGGGTGGTTTAGAGTTCTAGGGTGTCCTAGAGTGTTTTAAGGTGGTTTAGAGTATTTTAGGGTGTTCTAGAGTGTTCCAGGGTGTTTTAGGGTGTTCTAGAGTGTTCCATGGTGGTTTAGAGTGTTCCAGGGTGGTTTAGAGTGTTCCAGGGTGTTTTAGAGTGTTCAAGGGTGTTCCATGGTGTTTTCGAGTGTTCAATGGTGTTTTAGAGTGTTCCATGGTGTTTTAGAGTGTTCCATGGAGTTTTAGAGTGTTCCATGGTGTTTTAGAGTGTTCCAGGGTGGTTTAGAGTTCTAGGGTGTCCTAGAGTGTTTTAAGGTGGTTTAGAGTATTTTAGGGTGGTTTAGAGTGTTCGAGGGTGGTTTAGAGTTCCAGGGTGTTCCAGGGTGTTCTAGAGTGTTCCAGGGTGGTTTAGAGTGTTCCAGGGTGGTTTAGAGTGTTCCAGGGTGGTTTAGAGTGTTCCAGGGTGGTTTAGAGTGTTCCAGGGTGGTTTAGAGTGTTTCAGGGTGTTCTAGAGTGTTCTAGAGTGTTCCAGGGTGTTCTAGAGTGTTCCAGGCTGTTCTCGAGTGTTCCAGGGTGTTCTAGAGTGTTCTAGAGTGTTCTAGAGTGTTTTAGGGTGTTTTAGGGTGTTCTAGAGTGTTCCAGGGTGTTCTAGAGTGTTTTAGGGTGTTCTAGAGTGTTCCATGGTGTTTTAGAGTGTTCCATGGTGTTTTAGAGTGTTCCAGGGTGTTTTAGAGTGTTCCAGGGTGGTTTAGAGTGTTCCAGGGTGGTTTAGAGTGTTCCAGGGTGGTTTAGAGTGTTCCAGGGTGGTTTAGAGTGTTCCAGGGTGTTCCAGGGTGTTCCATGGTGTTTTAGAGTGTTCCAGGGTGGTTTAGAGTGTTCCAGGGTGTTTTAGAGTGTTCCAGGGTGGTTTAGAGTGTTCCAGGGTGGTTTAGAGTGTTCCAGGGTGGTTTAGAGTGTTCCAGGGTGGTTTAGAGTGTTCCAGGGTGGTTTAGAGTGTTCCAGGGTGGTTTAGGGTGTTCCAGGGTGTTTTAGGGTGTTCCATGGTGTTTTAGGGTGTTCCATGGTGTTTTAGGGTGTTCCATGGTGTTTTAGAGTGTTCCAGGGTGGTTTAGAGTGTTCCAGGGTGGTTTAGAGTGTTCCAGGGTGGTTTAGAGTGTTCCAGGGTGGTTTAGAGTGTTCCAGGGTGTTCTAGAGTGTTTCAGGGTGTTCTAGAGTGTTTCAGGGTGTTCTAGAGTGTTCTAGAGTGTTCCAGGGTGTTCTAGAGTGTTCCAGGCTGTTCTCGAGTGTTCCAGGGTGTTCTAGAGTGTTCTAGAGTGTTCTAGAGTGTTTTAGGGTGTTTTAGGGTGTTCTAGAGTGTTCCAGGGTGTTCTAGAGTGTTTTAGGGTGTTCTAGAGTGTTCCATGGTGTTTTAGAGTGTTCCAGGGTGGTTTAGAGTGTTCCAGGGTGGTTTAGAGTGTTCCAGGGTGGTTTAGAGTGTTCCAGGGTGGTTTAGAGTGTTCCAGGGTGGTTTAGAGTGTTCCAGGGTGGTTTAGAGTGTTCCAGGCTGTTCTAGAGTGTTCCAGGCTGTTCTAGAGTGTTCCAGGCTGTTCTAGAGTGTTTTAGGGTGTTCTAGAGTGTTCCATGGTGTTTTAGAGTGTTTCAGGGTGTTCTAGAGTGTTCTAGAGTGTTCTAGAGTGTTCTAGAGTGTTCCAGGGTGTTCTAGAGTGTTCCAGGGTGTTCTAGGGTGTTCCAGGGTGTTCTAGGGTGTTCCAGGGTGTTCTAGGGTGTTCCAGGGTGTTCTAGGGTGTTCCATGGTGGTTTAGAGTGTTCCATGGTGGTTTAGAGTGTTCCATGGTGGTTTAGAGTGTTCCATGGTGGTTTAGAGTGGTTCAGGGTGTTCTAGAGTGTTTCAGGGTGTTCTAGAGTGTTTCAGGGTGTTCTAGAGTGTTTCAGGGTGTTCTAGAGTGTTCTAGAGTGTTCCAGGGTGTTCTAGAGTGTTCCAGGGTGTTCTAGAGTGTTCCAGTGTGGTTTAGAGTGTTCCAGTGTGGTTTAGAGTGTTCCAGTGTGGTTTAGAGTGTTCCAGTGTGGTTTAGAGTGTTCCAGTGTGGTTTAGAGTGTTCCAGTGTGGTTTAGAGTGTTCCAGTGTGGTTTAGAGTGTTCCAGTGTGGTTTAGAGTGTTCCAGTGTGGTTTAGAGTGTTCCATGGTGGTTTAGAGTGTTTCAGGGTGGTTTAGAGTATTTTAGGGTGGTTTAGAGTTCCAGGGTGTTCTAGAGTGTTCCAGGGTGTTCTAGGGTGTTTCAGGGTGTTCCAGGGTGGTTTAGAGTGTTCCAGGGTGGTTTAGAGTGTTCCAGGGTGTTCTAGAGTGTTTCAGGGTGTTCTAGAGTGTTTCAGGGTGTTCTAGAGTGTTTCAGGGTGTTCTAGGGTGTTTCAGGGTGTTCTAGGGTGTTTCAGGGTGTTCTAGAGTGTTTCAGGGTGTTCTAGAGTGTTCCAGGGTGTTCTAGAGTGTTCCAGGGTGGTTTAGAGTTCTAGGGTGTCCTAGAGTGTTTTAAGGTGGTTTAGAGTATTTTAGGGTGTTCTAGAGTGTTCCAGGGTGTTCTAGGGTGTTCCATGGTGGTTTAGAGTGTTCCATGGTGGTTTAGAGTGTTCCATGGTGGTTTAGAGTGGTTCAGGGTGTTCTAGAGTGTTTCAGGGTGTTCTAGAGTGTTTCAGGGTGTTCTAGAGTGTTTCAGGGTGTTCTAGAGTGTTCTAGAGTGTTCCAGGGTGTTCTAGAGTGTTCCAGGGTGTTCTAGAGTGTTCCAGGGTGGTTTAGAGTGTTCCAGGGTGGTTTAGAGTGTTCCAGGGTGGTTTAGAGTGTTCCAGGCTGTTCTAGAGTGTTCCAGGCTGTTCTAGAGTGTTCCAGGCTGTTCTAGAGTGTTTTAGGGTGTTCTAGAGTGTTCCATGGTGTTTTAGAGTGTTTCAGGGTGTTCTAGAGTGTTCTAGAGTGTTCTAGAGTGTTCTAGAGTGTTCCAGGGTGTTCTAGAGTGTTCCAGGGTGTTCTAGGGTGTTCCAGGGTGTTCTAGGGTGTTCCAGGGTGTTCTAGGGTGTTCCAGGGTGTTCTAGGGTGTTCCATGGTGGTTTAGAGTGTTCCATGGTGGTTTAGAGTGTTCCATGGTGGTTTAGAGTGTTCCATGGTGGTTTAGAGTGGTTCAGGGTGTTCTAGAGTGTTTCAGGGTGTTCTAGAGTGTTTCAGGGTGTTCTAGAGTGTTTCAGGGTGTTCTAGAGTGTTCTAGAGTGTTCCAGGGTGTTCTAGAGTGTTCCAGGGTGTTCTAGAGTGTTCCAGTGTGGTTTAGAGTGTTCCAGTGTGGTTTAGAGTGTTCCAGTGTGGTTTAGAGTGTTCCAGTGTGGTTTAGAGTGTTCCAGTGTGGTTTAGAGTGTTCCAGTGTGGTTTAGAGTGTTCCAGTGTGGTTTAGAGTGTTCCAGTGTGGTTTAGAGTGTTCCATGGTGGTTTAGAGTGTTTCAGGGTGGTTTAGAGTATTTTAGGGTGGTTTAGAGTTCCAGGGTGTTCTAGAGTGTTCCAGGGTGTTCTAGGGTGTTTCAGGGTGTTCCAGGGTGGTTTAGAGTGTTCCAGGGTGGTTTAGAGTGTTCCAGGGTGTTCTAGAGTGTTTCAGGGTGTTCTAGAGTGTTTCAGGGTGTTCTAGAGTGTTTCAGGGTGTTCTAGGGTGTTTCAGGGTGTTCTAGGGTGTTTCAGGGTGTTCTAGAGTGTTTCAGGGTGTTCTAGAGTGTTCCAGGGTGTTCTAGAGTGTTCCAGGGTGGTTTAGAGTTCTAGGGTGTCCTAGAGTGTTTTAAGGTGGTTTAGAGTATTTTAGGGTGTTCTAGAGTGTTCCAGGGTGTTCTAGGGTGTTCCATGGTGGTTTAGAGTGTTCCATGGTGGTTTAGAGTGTTCCATGGTGGTTTAGAGTGGTTCAGGGTGTTCTAGAGTGTTTCAGGGTGTTCTAGAGTGTTTCAGGGTGTTCTAGAGTGTTTCAGGGTGTTCTAGAGTGTTCTAGAGTGTTCCAGGGTGTTCTAGAGTGTTCCAGGGTGTTCTAGAGTGTTCCAGTGTGGTTTAGAGTGTTCCAGTGTGGTTTAGAGTGTTCCAGTGTGGTTTAGAGTGTTCCAGTGTGGTTTAGAGTGTTCCAGTGTGGTTTAGAGTGTTCCAGTGTGGTTTAGAGTGTTCCAGTGTGGTTTAGAGTGTTCCATGGTGGTTTAGAGTGTTTCAGGGTGGTTTAGAGTATTTTAGGGTGGTTTAGAGTTCCAGGGTGTTCTAGAGTGTTCCAGGGTGTTCTAGGGTGTTTCAGGGTGTTCCAGGGTGGTTTAGAGTGTTCCAGGGTGGTTTAGAGTGTTCCAGGGTGTTCTAGAGTGTTTCAGGGTGTTCTAGAGTGTTTCAGGGTGTTCTAGAGTGTTTCAGGGTGTTCTAGGGTGTTTCAGGGTGTTCTAGGGTGTTTCAGGGTGTTCTAGAGTGTTTCAGGGTGTTCTAGAGTGTTCCAGGGTGTTCTAGAGTGTTCCAGGGTGGTTTAGAGTTCTAGGGTGTCCTAGAGTGTTTTAAGGTGGTTTAGAGTATTTTAGGGTGTTCTAGGGTGTTCCAGGGTGTTTTAGGGTGTTCCATGGTGGTTTAGAGTGTTCCAGGGTGGTTTAGAGTGTTCCATGGTGGTTTAGAGTGTTCCATGGTGGTTTAGAGTGTTCCATGGTGGTTTAGAGTGTTCCAGGGTGGTTTAGAGTGTTCCAGGGTGGTTTAGAGTGTTCCAGGGTGGTTTAGAGTGTTCCAGGGTGTTCTAGAGTGTTCCAGGGTGTTCTAGAGTGTTTCAGGGTGTTCTAGAGTGTTTTAGGGTGTTCTAGAGTGTTCCAGGGTGGTTTAGAGTTCTAGGGTGTCCTAGAGTGTTTTAAGGTGGTTTAGAGTATTTTAGGGTGGTTTAGAGTGTTCGAGGGTGGTTTAGAGTTCCAGGGTGTTCCAGGGTGTTCTAGAGTGTTCTAGAGTGTTCTAGAGTGTTCTAGAGTGTTCTAGAGTGTTCCAGGGTGGTTTAGAGTGTTCCAGGGTGGTTTAGAGTGTTCCAGGGTGGTTTAGAGTGTTCCAGGGTGGTTTAGAGTGTTCCAGGGTGTTCTAGAGTGTTCCAGGCTGTTCTAGAGTGTTCCAGGCTGTTCTAGAGTGTTCCAGGGTGTTCTAGAGTGTTCCAGAGTGTTTTAGGGTGTTCTAGAGTGTTCCATGGTGGTTTAGAGTGTTCCATGGTGTTTTAGAGTGTTCCAGGGTGGTTTAGAGTGTTCCAGGGTGGTTTAGAGTGTTCCAGGGTGGTTTAGAGTGTTCCAGGGTGGTTTAGAGTGTTCCAGGGTGGTTTAGAGTGTTCCAGGGTGTTCCATGGTGTTTTAGAGTGTTCCAGGGTGTTCCATGGTGTTTTAGAGTGTTCCATGGTGTTTTAGAGTGTTCCAGGGTGGTTTAGAGTGTTCCAGGGTGGTTTAGAGTGTTCCAGGGTGGTTTAGAGTGTTCCAGGGTGTTCTAGAGTGTTCCAGGGTGTTCTAGAGTGTTCCAGGGTGTTCTAGTGTTTCAGGGTGTTCTAGAGTGTTTCAGGGTGTTCTAGAGTGTTTCAGGGTGTTCTAGAGTGTTTCAGGGTGGTTTAGGGTGTTCTAGAGTGTTCCAGGGTGGTTTTGAGTGTTCTAGAGTGTTCCAGGGTGGTTTAGAGTTCTAGGGTGGTTTAGAGTGTTCGAGGGTGGTTTAGAGTGTTCGAGGGTGGTTTAGAGTGTTCGAGGGTGGTTTAGAGTGTTCGAGGGTGGTTTAGAGTGTTTTAGGGTGTTCTAGAGTGTTTTAGGGTGTTCTAGAGTGTTTTAGGGTGTTCTAGAGTGTTTTAGGGTGTTCTAGAGTGTTTTAGGGTGTTCTAGAGTGTTCCAGGGTGGTTTAGAGTGTTCCAGGGTGGTTTAGAGTGTTCCAGGGTGGTTTAGAGTGTTCCAGGGTGTTTTATGGTGTTCTAGAGTGTTCCAGGGTGGTTTAGAGTGTCCGAGGGTGGTTTAGAGTGTTCCAGGGTGTTCTAGAGTGTTCCAGGGTGTTCTAGAGTGTTCCAGGGTGTTCTAGAGTGTTCCAGGGTGTTCTAGAGCAGGGATGTTAAACTCATTTAGCCCCAGGGGCCACATTCAGTCATCAGTGGGGTCCTCGCTGTCTGGTCCTCGCTGTGTATCTAATTAATGTCTGTACTGTCTGTGTATCTAAACCATGTCTGTTCCTAGCTGTCTATCAGAGATGGTGAAATGGATGGAGGACATCAGAATGGCTGTAGACCTGGTAGAGCAGAGTAACAGACCTACTGATCTACTGTCCACCAGTCAATCAGACCGCAGTAAGTCACACTACCCCTGGTAGAGCAGAGTAACAGACCTACTGATCTACTGTCCACCAGTCAATCAGACCGCAGTAAGTCACACTACCCCTGGTAGAGCAGAGTAACAGACCTACTGATCTACTGTCCACCAGTCAATCAGACCGCAGTAAGTCACACTACCCCTGGTAGAGCAGAGTAACAGACCTACTGATCTACTGTCCACCAGTCAATCAGACCGCAGTAAGTCACACTACCCCTGGTAGAGCAGAGTAACAGACCTACTGATCTACTGTCCACCAGTCAATCAGACCGCAGTAAGTCACACTACCCCTGGTAGAGCAGAGTAACAGACCTACTGATCTACTGTCCACCAGTCAATCAGACCGCAGTAAGTCACACTACCCCTGGTAGAGCAGAGTAACAGACCTACTGATCTACTGTCCACCAGTCAATCAGACCGCAGTAAGTCACACTACCCCTGGTAGAGCAGAGTAACAGACCTACTGATCTACTGTCCACCAGTCAATCAGACCGCAGTAAGTCACACTACCCCTGGTAGAGCAGAGTAACAGACCTACTGATCTACTGTCCACCAGTCAATCAGACCGCAGTAAGTCACACTACCCCTGGTAGAGCAGAGTAACAGACCTACTGATCTACTGTCCACCAGTCAATCAGACCGCAGTAAGTCACACTACCCCTGGTAGAGCAGAGTAACAGACCTACTGATCTACTGTCCACCAGTCAATCAGACCGCAGTAAGTCACACTACCCCTGGTAGAGCAGAGTAACAGACCTACTGATCTACTGTCCACCAGTCAATCAGACCGCAGTAAGTCACACTACCCCTGGTAGAGCAGAGTAACAGACCTACTGATCTACTGTCCACCAGTCAATCAGACCGCAGTAAGTCACACTACCCCTGGTAGAGCAGAGTAACAGACCTACTGATCTACTGTCCACCAGTCAATCAGACCGCAGTAAGTCACACTACCCCTGGTAGAGCAGAGTAACAGACCTACTGATCTACTGTCCACCAGTCAATCAGACCGCAGTAAGTCACACTACCCCTGGTAGAGCAGAGTAACAGACCTACTGATCTACTGTCCACCAGTCAATCAGACCGCAGTAAGTCACACTACCCCTGGTAGAGCAGAGTAACAGACCTACTGATCTACTGTCCACCAGTCAATCAGACCGCAGTAAGTCACACTACCCCTGGTAGAGCAGAGTAACAGACCTACTGATCTACTGTCCACCAGTCAATCAGACCGCAGTAAGTCACACTACCCCTGGTAGAGCAGAGTAACAGACCTACTGATCTACTGTCCACCAGTCAATCAGACCGCAGTAAGTCACACTACCCCTGGTAGAGCAGAGTAACAGACCTACTGATCTACTGTCTATTATATACCTGTCATTACCTGCCCATTGTCTCTCCACCATGAGATGTAACATTTTATTTAGGCTCCGAGAAAACCACCTTCCACTTGTCGGACTGGGGGGAAGACTATCTTCTCCTCTGTTTCTGTTGATGAATTCCTCTTGCTGCTGTTCTCAGAGTCTCCAGAGGAGGAGGAGGAGGAGGAGGAGGAAGAGTTGAGTGCGTCTCGTAGCTCATTGGAGCGTCAGGCAGCGCAGAGAGGAAACAGTATGGTTCATATCTGCTGGCACCGCAACACCTCCGTGTCCATGGTGGACTTCAGCGTGGCTGTGGAGGTACCGACCGATCTCTGTTTCCTGTACCGACCTGCCCCACAGTACTGTCTGGTTACTTCTCTGTCTCTGTCTCTCTCTAACCTCTCTGTCTATCTCTAACCTCTCTGTCTCTGTCTCTCTAACCTCTCTGTCTCTGTCTCTCTAACCTCTCTGTCTCTCTAACCTCTCTGTCTCTCTAACCTCTCTGTCTCTCTAACCTCTCTGTCTCTCTAACCTCTCTGTCTCTCTCTAACCTCTCTGTCTCTCTCTAACCTCTCTGTCTATCTCTAACCTCTCTGTCTATCTCTAACCTCTCTGTCTCTCTCTAACCTCTCTGTCTCTCTAACCTCTCTGTCTCTCTAACCTCTCTGTATCTCTAACCTCTCTGTCTCTCTCTAACCTCTCTGTCTCTCTAATCTCTCTGTCTCTCTCTAACCTCTCTGTCTCTCTCTAACCTCTCTGTCTCTCTCTAACCTCTCTGTCTCTCTAACCTCTCTGTCTCTCTAACCTCTCTGTCTCTCTCTAACCTCTCTGTCTCTCTCTAACCTCTCTGTCTCTCTCTAACCTCTCTGTCTCTCTAACCTCTGTCTCTCTCTAACCTCTCTGTCTCTCTCTAACCTCTCTGTCTCTCTCTAACCTCTCTGTCTCTCTCTAACCTCTCTGTCTCTCTCTAACCTCTCTGTCTCTCTCTAACCTCTCTGTCTCTCTAACCTCTCTGTCTCTCTCTAACCTCTCTGTCTCTCTCTAACCTCTCTGTCTCTCTCTAACCTCTCTGTCTATCTCTAACCTCTCTGTCTCTCTCTAACCTCTCTGTCTCTCTCTAACCTCTCTGTCTCTCTAACCTCTCTGTCTCTCTCTAACCTCTCTGTCTCTCTCTAACCTCTCTGTATCTCTAACCTCTCTGTCTCTCTAACCTCTCTGTCTCTCTAACCTCTCTGTCTCTCTAACCTCTCTGTATCTCTAACCTCTCTGTCTCTCTCTAACCTCTCTGTCTCTCTCTAACCTCTCTGTCTCTCTCTAACCTCTCTGTCTCTCTCTAACCTCTCTGTCTCTCTCTAACCTCTCTGTCTCTCTAACCTCTGTCTCTCTCTAACCTCTCTGTCTCTCTCTAACCTCTCTGTCTCTCTCTAACCTCTCTGTCTCTCTCTAACCTCTCTGTCTCTCTCTAACCTCTCTGTCTCTCTCTAACCTCTCTGTCTCTCTAACCTCTCTGTCTCTCTCTAACCTCTCTGTCTCTCTCTAACCTCTCTGTCTCTCTCTAACCTCTCTGTCTATCTCTAACCTCTCTGTCTCTCTCTAACCTCTCTGTCTCTCTCTAACCTCTCTGTCTCTCTAACCTCTCTGTCTCTCTCTAACCTCTCTGTCTCTCTCTAACCTCTCTGTATCTCTAACCTCTCTGTCTCTCTAACCTCTCTGTCTCTCTAACCTCTCTGTCTCTCTAACCTCTCTGTATCTCTAACCTCTCTGTATCTCTAACCTCTCTGTATCTCTAACCTCTCTGTATCTCTAACCTCTCTGTCTCTCTAACCTCTCTGTCTCTCTAACCTCTCTGTCTCTCTCTAACCTCTCTGTATCTCTAACCTCTCTGTCTCTCTCTAACCTCTCTGTCTCTCTAAGGGTTAAAGGCTGATGGTCTAGTATCCCTGCTAGCTATAAAGGGCTAAAGGCTGATGGTCTATAAAGGGTTAAAGGCTGATGGTCTAGTATCCCTGCTAGCTATAAAGGGCTAAAGGCTGATGGTCTAGTATCCCTGCTAGCTATAAAGGGCTAAAGGCTGATGGTCTAGTATCCCTGCTCGCTATAAAGGGTTAAAGGCTGATGGTCTAGTATCCCTGCTAGCTATAAAGGGCTAAAGGCTGATGGTCTATAAAGGGTTAAAGGCTGATGGTCTAGTATCCCTGCTAGCTATAAAGGGCTAAAGGCTGATGGTCTAGTATCCCTGCTAGCTATAAAGGGCTAAAGGCTGATGGTCTAGTATCCCTGCTCGCTATAAAGGGTTAAAGGCTGATGGTCTAGTATCCCTGCTAGCTATAAAGGGCTAAAGGCTGATGGTCTAGTATCCCTGCTAGCTATAAAGGGCTAAAGGCTGATGGTCTAGTATCCCTGCTAGCTATAAAGGGCTAAAGGCTGATGGTCTAGTATCCCTGCTAGCTATAAAGGGTTAAAGGCTGATGGTCTAGTATCCCTGCTAGCTATAAAGGCTGATGGTCTAGTATCCCTGCTAGCTATAAAGGCTGATGGTCTAGTATCCCTGCTAGCTATAAAGGGCTAAAGGCTGATGGTCTAGTATCCCTGCTAGCTATAAAGGGCTAAAGGCTGATGGTCTATAAAGGGTTAAAGGCTGATGGTCTAGTATCCCTGCTAGCTATAAAGGGCTAAAGGCTGATGGTCTAGTATCCCTGCTAGCTATAAAGGGCTAAAGGCTGATGGTCTAGTATCCCTGCTCGCTATAAAGGGTTAAAGGCTGATGGTCTAGTATCCCTGCTAGCTATAAAGGGCTAAAGGCTGATGGTCTATAAAGGGTTAAAGGCTGATGGTCTAGTATCCCTGCTAGCTATAAAGGGCTAAAGGCTGATGGTCTAGTATCCCTGCTAGCTATAAAGGGCTAAAGGCTGATGGTCTAGTATCCCTGCTCGCTATAAAGGGTTAAAGGCTGATGGTCTAGTATCCCTGCTAGCTATAAAGGGCTAAAGGCTGATGGTCTAGTATCCCTGCTAGCTATAAAGGGCTAAAGGCTGATGGTCTAGTATCCCTGCTAGCTATAAAGGGCTAAAGGCTGATGGTCTAGTATCCCTGCTAGCTATAAAGGGTTAAAGGCTGATGGTCTAGTATCCCTGCTAGCTATAAAGGCTGATGGTCTAGTATCCCTGCTAGCTATAAAGGCTGATGGTCTAGTATCCCTGCTAGCTATAAAGGGCTAAAGGCTGATGGTCTAGTATCCCTGCTAGCTATAAAGGGCTAAAGGCTGATGGTCTAGTATCCCTGCTAGCTATAAAGGGTTAAAGGCTGATGGTCTAGTATCCCTGCTAGCTATAAAGGGCTAAAGGCTGATGGTCTAGTATCCCTGCTAGCTATAAAGGGCTAAAGGCTGATGGTCTAGTATCCCTGCTAGCTATAAAGGGTTAAAGGCTGATGGTCTAGTATCCCTGCTAGCTATAAAGGCTGATGGTCTAGTATCCCTGCTAGCTATAAAGGCTGATGGTCTAGTATCCCTGCTCGCTATAAAGGCTGATGGTCTAGTATCCCTGCTAGCTATAAAGGGCTAAAGGCTGATGGTCTAGAATCCCTGCTAGCTATAAAGGGCTAAAGGCTGATGGTCTAGTATCCCTGCTAGCTATAAAGGCTGATGGTCTAGTATCCCTGCTAGCTATAAAGGCTGATGGTCTAGTATCCCTGCTAGCTATAAAGGCTGATGGTCTAGTATCCCTGCTAGCTATAAAGGGTTAAAGGCTGATGGTCTAGTATCCCTGCTAGCTATAAAGGGCTAAAGGCTGATGGTCTAGTATCCCTGCTAGCTATAAAGGGCTAAAGGCTGATGGTCTAGTATCCCTGCTAGCTATAAAGGCTGATGGTCTAGTATCCCTGCTAGCTATAAAGGCTGATGGTCTAGTATCCCTGCTAGCTATAAAGGGCTAAAGGCTGATGGTCTAGTATCCCTGCTAGCTATAAAGGGTTAAAGGCTGATGGTCTAGTATCCCTGCTAGCTATAAAGGCTGATGGTCTAGTATCCCTGCTAGCTATAAAGGCTGATGGTCTAGTATCCCTGCTAGCTATAAAGGCTGATGGTCTAGTATCCCTGCTAGCTATAAAGGGTTAAAGGCTGATGGTCTAGTATCCCTGCTAGCTATAAAGGGCTAAAGGCTGATGGTCTAGTATCCCTGCTAGCTATAAAGGGCTAAAGGCTGATGGTCTAGTATCCCTGCTAGCTATAAAGGGTTAAAGGCTGATGGTCTAGTATCCCTGCTAGCTATAAAGGCTGATGGTCTAGTATCCCTGCTAGCTATAAAGGCTGATGGTCTAGTATCCCTGCTCGCTATAAAGGCTGATGGTCTAGTATCCCTGCTAGCTATAAAGGGCTAAAGGCTGATGGTCTAGAATCCCTGCTAGCTATAAAGGGCTAAAGGCTGATGGTCTAGTATCCCTGCTAGCTATAAAGGCTGATGGTCTAGTATCCCTGCTAGCTATAAAGGCTGATGGTCTAGTATCCCTGCTAGCTATAAAGGGTTAAAGGCTGATGGTCTAGTATCCCTGCTAGCTATAAAGGGCTAAAGGCTGATGGTCTAGTATCCCTGCTAGCTATAAAGGGCTAAAGGCTGATGGTCTAGTATCCCTGCTAGCTATAAAGGGTTAAAGGCTGATGGTCTAGTATCCCTGCTAGCTATAAAGGGCTAAAGGCTGATGGTCTAGTATCCCTGCTAGCTATAAAGGGCTAAAGGCTGATGGTCTAGTATCCCTGCTAGCTATAAAGGGTTAAAGGCTGATGGTCTAGTATCCCTGCTAGCTATAAAGGCTGATGGTCTAGTATCCCTGCTAGCTATAAAGGCTGATGGTCTAGTATCCCTGCTCGCTATAAAGGCTGATGGTCTAGTATCCCTGCTAGCTATAAAGGGCTAAAGGCTGATGGTCTAGAATCCCTGCTAGCTATAAAGGGCTAAAGGCTGATGGTCTAGTATCCCTGCTAGCTATAAAGGCTGATGGTCTAGTATCCCTGCTAGCTATAAAGGCTGATGGTCTAGTATCCCTGCTAGCTATAAAGGCTGATGGTCTAGTATCCCTGCTAGCTATAAAGGCTGATGGTCTAGTATCCCTGCTAGCTATAAAGGCTGATGGTCTGGTATCCCTGCTCGCTATAAAGGGCTAAAGGCTGATGGTCTAGTATCCCTGCTAGCTATAAAGGGCTAAAGGCTGATGGTTGTCTGCTGAACGCTGGGGGAATAATGTCACTATCTTGTAAATGTTCTCCTGTGTTCGATAACTTCCTGTGAAATGAAATATTCTGACACAGTAGTCATGTTGGACCTGTGTTAAGCTCTCTTCCTATTGGTTAATCCTGTGTTAATGTCTCTTCCTATTGGTCTCCTCTCTCCCCCTATCAGAACCAGTTATCAGGTAACCTGCTGAGGAAGTTTAAGAACAGTAATGGATGGCAGAAACTCTGGGTGGTCTACACCAACTTCAGCCTGTTCTTCTACAAATCACATCAGGTAAGGACCCTAACCTAACTCTAACCTAACCCTAACCTAGCTCTAACCTAGCTCTAACCTAACCCTAACCCTAACCTAACTCTAACCTAGCTCTAACCTAGCTCTAACCTAGCTCTAACCTAACTCTAACCTAACTCTAACCTAGCTCTAACCTAGCTCTAACCTAACTCTAACCTAACCTAACTCTAACCTAACCTAACTCTAACCTAACCCTAACCTAACTCTAACCTAGCTCTAACCTAACTCTAACCTAGCTCTAACCTAGCTCTAACCTAACTCTAACCTAACCCTAACCTAGCTCTAACCTAGCTCTAACCTAGCTCTAACCTAACCCTAACCCTAACCTAACTCTAACCTAACTCTAACCTAGCTCTAACCTAGCTCTAACCTAACTCTAACCTAACCTAACTCTAACCTAACCCTAACCTAACTCTAACCCTAACTCTGGGTGGTCTACACCAACTTCAGCCTGTTCTTCTACAAATCACATCAGGTAAGGACCCTAACCTAACCCTAACCTAGCTCTAACCTAGCTCTAACCTAACCCTAACCCTAACTCTAACCTAACTCTAACCTAGCTCTAACTCTAACCTAACTCTAACCTAGCTCTAACCTAGCTCTAACCTAGCTCTAACCTAACTCTAACCTAACTCTAACCTAGCTCTAACCTAGCTCTAACCTAGCTCTAACTCTAACTCTAACCTAACTCTAACCTAGCTCTAACCTAACTCTAACCTAACTCTAACCTAACTCTAACCTAGCTCTAACCTAGCTCTAACCTAACTCTAACCTAACTCTAACCTAGCTCTAACCTAACTCTAACCTAGCTCTAACCTAACTCTAACCTAACTCTAACCTAGCTCTAACCTAGCTCTAACCTAGCTCTAACCTAGCTCTAACCTAGCTCTAACCTAGCTCTAACCTAGCTCTAACCTAACTCTAACCTAGCTCTAACCTAACTCTAACCTAGCTCTAACCTAGCTCTAACCTAACTCTAACCTAACTCTAACCTAGCTCTAACCTAGCTCTAACCTAGCTCTAACCTAACTCTAACCTAACTCTAACCTAACTCTAACCTAGCTCTACCCATAAATCTAACTAGTGTTTATTAACCTAACTAGTGTTTATTATGGGATGTAGTAGTCTACAGGTCCTCTATAGGATGACTACCAGTGTATTATATAGTATATATTATGGGATGTAGTAGTCTACAGGTCCTCTATAGGATATATTATGGGATGTAGTAGTCTACAGGTCCTCTATAGGATATATTATGGGATGTAGTAGTCTACAGGTCCTCTATAGGATATATTATGGGATGTAGTAGTCTACAGGTCCTCTATAGGATGACTACCAGTGTATTATATAGTATATATTATGGGATGTAGTAGTCTACAGGTCCTCTATAGGATATATTATGGGATGTAGTAGTCTACAGGTCCTCTATAGGATATATTATGGGATGTAGTAGTCTACAGGTCCTCTATAGGATATATTATGGGATGTAGTAGTCTACAGGTCCTCTATAGGATGACTACTGTATTATATAGGATATATTATGGGATGCAGTAGTCTACAGGTCCTCTATAGGATGACTACTGTATTATATAGTATATATTATGGGATGCGATAGTCTACAGGTCCTCTCTGTTCCCTATAGGACGACCACCCTCTGGCCAGCCTCCCGTTGCTAGGCTACTCTTTGACGGTTCCCGCGGAGACAGAGAACATCCAGAAGGACTACGTTTTCAAGCTCCACTTCAAGTCTCACGTTTACTACTTCAGATCAGAGAGCCAGTACACCTTCCAGAGGTACCTGTCTGTCTGTCTGTCTGTCTGTCTGTCTGTCTGTCTGTCTGTCTGTCTGTCTGTCTGTCTGTCTGTCTGTCTGTCTGTCTGTCTGTCTGTCTGTCTCTAACCTGTCTGTCTGTCTGTCTCTAACCTGTCTGTCTGTCTGTCTGTCTCTAACCTGTCTGTCTGTCTCTAACCTGTCTGTCTGTCTGTCTCTAACCTGTCTGTCTGTCTGTCTGTCTGTCTGTCTGTCTGTCTGTCTGTCTGTCTGTCTATCTCTAACCTGTCTGTCTGTCTGTCTGTCTCTAACCTGTCTGTCTGTCTGTCTCTAACCTGTCTGTCTGTCTGTCTGTCTCTAACCTGTCTGTCTGTCTGTCTGTCTCTAACCTGTCTGTCTGTCTCTAACCTGTCTGTCTGTCTCTAACCTGTCTGTCTGTCTGTCTCTAACCTGTCTGTCTGTCTCTAACCTGTCTGTCTGTCTGTCTCTAACCCGTCTGTCTGTCTGTCTGTCTGTCTGTCTGTCTGTCTGTCTGTCTATCTATCTCTAACCTGTCTGTCTGTCTCTAACCTGTCTGTCTGTCTGTCTGTCTCTAACCTGTCTGTCTGTCTGTCTCTAACCTGTCTGTCTGTCTCTAACCTGTCTGTCTGTCCCTAACCTGTCTGTCTGTCTCTAACCCGTCTGTCTGTCTCTAACCTGTCTGTCTGTCTCTAACCTGTCTGTCTGTCTCTAACCTGTCTGTCTGTCTCCAGGTGGATGGAGGTGGTCCGTAGAGCTACCTGTCTGTCTCTAACCTGTCTGTCTGTCTCTAACCCGTCTGTCTGTCTCTAACCTGTCTGTCTCCAGGTGGGTGGAGGTGGTCCGTAGTGCTACCTGTCTGTCTCTAACCTGTCTGTCTGTCTGTCTGTCTGTCTCTAACCTGTCTGTCTGTCTCTAACCTGTCTGTCTGTCTGTCTCCAGGTGGATGGAGGTGGTCCGTAGTGCTACCTGTCTGTCTCTAACCTGTCTGTCTGTATGTCTCTAACCTGTCTGTCTGTCTGTCTGTCTCCAGGTGGATGGAGGTGATCCGTAGTGCTACCTGTTAAGCTGGTCGACCCCTTCCTGACCCAGAGGAAGGATCCTTCCTGACCCAGAGGAAGGATCCTTCCTGACCCAGAGGAAGGATCCTTCCTGACCCAGAGGAAGGATCCTTCCTGACCCAGAGGAAGGATCCTTCCTGACCCAGAGGAAGGATCCTTCCGGACCCAGAGGAAGGATCCTTCCGGACCCAGAGGAAGGATCCTTCCTGACCCAGAGAGGACTAGGAGGACACTGACCCAACCCTCTTCTTCACCTCTGGAGTCCCGGCTCACTTTACTTTACTAACCGCCTGTCTGTATTGTCACGACGTGGCCCATTTGGGTATATATATATATATATATATATATATATATTAAACAATATTTAAATATTTTTTTTGAGAACGTGGGAATAGTCCGTGGGTACCTAAAGAACAATCATATTCGGTGACCTTGTGAAAGACAGGAAGACCCACAGGACTGTATCTCTGTTTGTGTACACTTCTCAGATATACATCTAGATGTTGGTTTAAAATCAATGAGCAAATATGAAACTATTTGTGAAAAAATGTGATGTTGGCCTTCTGAATGAGACTATTGATTTTCATGTAAAGTTTAACTAGTCAGTGGCCACGCCCCCCCATGAGGCTAGGCGTTACGTAATCGCCCCCTTCCTCCACAGAGTATAAAACCACTTCCTACAAAATGTACATTAAGTCAGAGAACGCCGGGACGGAGTCGCCACGTTGAAATGGCTACGACTCTATAGGCCCTTAGATCAGAAAACAGGAAGTGGTAGCTACATGTGAAATGGTTAAGGACTACAACTCTACAGGCCCTTAGATCAGGAAACAGGAAGTGGTAGCTACATGTGAAATGGTTAAGGACTACAACTCTACAGGCCCTTAGATCAGAAAACAGGAAGTGGTAGCTACATGTGAAATGGTTAAGGACTACAACTCTACAGGCCCTTAGATCAGGAAACAGGAAGTGGTAGCTACATGTGAAATGGTTAAGGACTACAACTCTACAGGCCCTTAGATCAGAAAACAGGAAGTGGTAGCTACATGTGAAATGGTTAAGGACTACAACTCTACAGGCCCTTAGATCAGGAAACAGGAAGTGGTAGCTACATGTGAAATGGTTAAGAACTACAACTCTACAGGCCCTTAGATCAGGAAACAGGAAGTGGTAGCTACATGTGAAATGGTTAAGAACTACAACTCTACAGGCCCTTAGATCAGAAAACAGGAAGTGGTAGCTACATGTGAAATGGTTAAGGACTACAACTCTACAGGCCCTTAGATCAGAAAACAGGAAGTGGTAGCTACATGTGAAATGGTTAAGAACTACAACTCTACAGGCCCTTAGATCAGAAAACAGGAAGTGGTAGCTACATGTGAAATGGTTAAGAACTACAACTCTACAGGCCCTTAGATGTGAAATGGTTAAGAACTACAACTCTACAGGCCCTTAGATCAGAAAACAGGAAGTGGTAGCTACATGTGAAATGGTTAAGAACTACAACTCTACAGGCCCTTAGATCAGGAAACAGGAAGTGGTAGCTACATGTGAAATGGTTAAGAACTACAACTCTACAGGCCCTTAGATCAGAAAACAGGAAGTGGTAGCTACATGTGAAATGGTTAAGGACTACAACTCTACAGGCCCTTAGATCAGAAAACAGGAAGTGGTAGCTACATGTGAAATGGTTAAGAACTACAACTCTACAGGCCCTTAGATGTGAAATGGTTAAGAACTACGACTCTATAGGCCCTTAGATCAGAAAACAGGAAGTGGTAGCTACATGTGAAATGGTTAAGAACTACAACTCTACAGGCCCTTAGATCAGGAAACAGGAAGTGGTAGCTACATGTGAAATGGTTAAGAACTACAACTCTACAGGCCCTTAGATCAGAAAACAGGAAGTGGTAGCTACATGTGAAATGGTTAAGGACTACAACTCTACAGGCCCTTAGATCAGAAAACAGGAAGTGGTAGCTACATGTGAAATGGTTAAGAACTACAACTCTACAGGCCCTTAGATCAGAAAACAGGAAGTGGTAGCTACATGTGAAATGGTTAAGAACTACAACTCTACAGGCCCTTAGATGTGAAATGGTTAAGAACTACAACTCTACAGGCCCTTAGATCAGAAAACAGGAAGTGGTAGCTACATGTGAAATGGTTAAGGACTACAACTCTACAGGCCCTTAGATCAGAAAACAGGAAGTGGTAGCTACATGTGAAATGGTTAAGAACTACAACTCTACAGGCCCTTAGATCAGAAAACAGGAAGTGGTAGCTACATGTGAAATGGTTAAGAACTACAACTCTACAGGCCCTTAGATGTGAAATGGTTAAGAACTACAACTCTACAGGCCCTTAGATCAGAAAACAGGAAGTGGTAGCTACATGTGAAATGGTTAAGAACTACAACTCTACAGGCCCTTAGATCAGGAAACAGGAAGTGGTAGCTACATGTGAAATGGTTAAGAACTACAACTCTACAGGCCCTTAGATCAGAAAACAGGAAGTGGTAGCTACATGTGAAATGGTTAAGGACTACAACTCTACAGGCCCTTAGATCAGAAAACAGGAAGTGGTAGCTACATGTGAAATGGTTAAGAACTACAACTCTACAGGCCCTTAGATGTGAAATGGTTAAGAACTACGACTCTATAGGCCCTTAGATCAGAAAACAGGAAGTGGTAGCTACATGTGAAATGGTTAAGAACTACAACTCTACAGGCCCTTAGATCAGGAAACAGGAAGTGGTAGCTACATGTGAAATGGTTAAGAACTACAACTCTACAGGCCCTTAGATCAGAAAACAGGAAGTGGTAGCTACATGTGAAATGGTTAAGGACTACAACTCTACAGGCCCTTAGATCAGAAAACAGGAAGTGGTAGCTACATGTGAAATGGTTAAGAACTACAACTCTACAGGCCCTTAGATCAGAAAACAGGAAGTGGTAGCTACATGTGAAATGGTTAAGAACTACAACTCTACAGGCCCTTAGATGTGAAATGGTTAAGAACTACAACTCTACAGGCCCTTAGATCAGAAAACAGGAAGTGGTAGCTACATGTGAAATGGTTAAGGACTACAACTCTATAGGCCCTTAGATCAGAAAACAGGAAGTGGTAGCTACATGTGAAATGGTTAAGGACTACAACTCTACAGGCCCTTAGATCAGGAAACAGGAAGTGGTAGCTACATGTGAAATGGTTAAGAACTACGACTCTACAGGCCCTTAGATGTGAAATGGTTAAGAACTACAACTCTACAGGCCGTTAGATCAGAAAACAGGAAGTGGTAGCTACATGTGAAATGGTTAAGAACTACAACTCTACAGGCCCTTAGATCAGAAAACAGGAAGTGGTAGCTACATGTGAAATGGTTAAGGACTACAACTCTACAGGCCCTTAGATCAGGAAACAGGAAGTGGTAGCTACATGTGAAATGGTTAAGAACTACAACTCTACAGGCCCTAAGATCAGAAAACAGGAAGTGGTAGCTACATGTGAAATGGTTAAGAACTACGACTCTATAGGCCCTTAGATCAGAAAACAGGAAGTGGTAGCTACATGTGAAATGGTTAAGAACTACGACTCTACAGGCCCTTAGATCAGAAAACAGGAAATGGTTAAGAACTACAACTCTACAGGCCCTTAGATCAGAAAACAGGAAATGGTTAAGAACTACAACTCTACAGGCCCTTAGATCAGAAAACAGGAAATGGTTAAGAACTACAACTCTACAGGCCCTTAGATCAGAAAACAGGAAGTGGTAGCGACATGTGAAATGGTTAAGAACTACGACTCTACAGGCCGAGGAGACCATACAGCGTGGAGTGTTGGATTCAACTCTAAACCGTTGCCAGAGAAGGGAACAAATGTTCGACCGGACCTTTTTTCAGTCTGCAGCTGGAATTATTCGTAACCTTGGACGAAGAATACAGACGACCTCCGAAAAAACATCCATTCTATGCGACAACATGGGTTCGCCTGACATCACTTCTCTGTCGTCTCTCTCCGGCTGATGGTCCGGCCTGACCACAGAGGGAGACAACAAGACATACACTCGGGGAAATATGTAAATTACAATTTATTTTTATCGAATGAGCTGTTGTTCATATTCAAAGTATTAGCAATTTTCTTTGAGTGTAGTTATCAGCTATGAGTGGTACCCCACCCCCTTTCCTTCGTCTACCAGGCCGTCAAAATCGGTTTCATGCTTAGTACCCAATGTATAACTAAATTGTGTGTGTGTTGATGTAATTCTTGTGATTAAGTTAGTTAGTAAATAAATAATTAAGCCAATTTGTATATTGCTGATTCATGATTCTATGCAGATCAGTAATGAGACTGATGAGGTTAAAATTCATTAACTTGTTTTTAAATCTTTTTTTAATGAATTTTTATCTTATTAACACTTTGTTCCAGCTTGCTATTTCTGTAGGTAGCTATCAAGTAAACACAAATATCAAAGTTTTCAAGTTTTGATAAGATATGAAAATAGTTATATTCGGGAAATGTAAAACTCCATAAACAACTTGTTCCCGTGGAAACAACATTTTCCCGTGGTGCCCCGACTTCCTAGTTAAAGTTAAATGATTAGTTTAGTCGCGTAATTAAATTACACCCAGAGAATTGATTTGATCATATACAGTCTTCACATTTAATGATAGTCAACGACACGACAGAATCTAGAGACAATCTTTACAACGACAGCAGAGCCGTCATCTATGTGTCGTCTCCATGTCAGTCTATTCTATAACGCAGCAGAGCCATCATCTACGACCAATTTTCAATGCCCTGGCTGAGGGAAGGAGGTTCTCACCCAAGATTTGACGGTACATGGCCCCGTCCATCGTCCATTTGATGCGGTGAAGTTGTCCTGTCCCTTAGCAGAAAAACACCCCCAAAGCATAATGTTTCCACCTCCATGTTTGACGGTGGGGATGGTGTTCTTGGGGACATAGGCAGCATTCCTCCTCCTCCAAACACAGCGAGTTGAGTTGATGCCAAAGAGCTCCATTTTCGTCTCATCTGACCACAACACTTTCACCCAGTTGTCCTCTGAATCATTCAGATGTTCATTGGCAAACTTCAGACGGGCATGTCTATGTGCTTTCTTGAGCAGGGGGACCTTGCGGGCGCTGCAGGATTTCACTCCTTCACGGCGTAGTGTGTTACCAATTGTTTTCTTGGTGACTATGGTCCCAGCTGCCTTGAGATCATTGACAAGATCCTCCCGTGTAGTTCTGGGCTGATTCCTCACCGTTCTCATGATCATTGCAACCCCACGATGTGAGATTTTGCATGGAGCCCCAGGCCGAGGGAGATTGACAGTTCTTTTGTGTTTCTTCCATTTGTGAATAATTGCACCAACTGTTGTCACCTTCTCACCAAGCTGCTTGGCGATGGTCTTGTAGCCCATTCCAGCCTTGTGTAGGTCTACAATCTTGTCCCTGACATCCTTGGAGAGCTCTTTGGTCTTGGCCATGGTGGAGAGTTTGGAATCTGATTGATTGATTGCTTCTGTGGACAGGTGTCTTTTATACAGGTAACAAGCTGCGGTTAGGAGCACTCCCTTAAAGAGTGTCATCTCTCAATCTTTCTGATTGAGAGGGGATCAAATACTTATTTCCCTCATTAAAATGCAAATCAATTTATAACATTTTTGAACATGATTTTTTTGTTGTTATTCTGTCTCTCACTGTTCAAATAAACCTACCATTAAAATGATAGACTGATCATTTCTTTGTCAGTGGGCAAACGTACAAAATCAGCAGGGGATCAAATACTTTTCCCCTTCACTGTATATCCAGGGGGTACCGGTACAGAGTCAATGTGGAGGCTATATACAGGGGGTACCGGTACAGAGTCAATGTGGAGGCTATATACAGGGGGTACCGGTACAGAGTCAATGTGGAGGCTATATACAGGGGGTACCGGTACAGAGTCAATGTGGAGGCTATATACAGGGGGTACCGGTACAGAGTCAATGTGGAGGCTATATACAGGGGGTACCGGTACAGAGTCAATGTGGAGGCTATATACAGGGTATTACGGTACAGAGTCAATGTGGAGGCTATATACAGGGGGTACCGGTACAGAGTCAATGTGGAGGCTATATACAGGGGGTACCGGTACAGAGTCAATGTGGAGGCTATATACAGGGGGGGTACCGGTACAGAGTCAATGTGGAGGCTATATACAGGGGGTACCGGTACAGAGTCAATGTGGAGGCTATATACAGGGGGTACCGGTACAGAGTCAATGTGGAGGCTATATACAGGGGGTACCGGTACAGAGTCAATGTGGAGGCTATATATAGGGGGTACCGGTACAGAGTCAATGTGGAGGCTATATACAGGGTGTTACGGTACAGAGTCAATGTGGAGGCTATATACAGGGTGTTACGGTACAGAGTCAATGTGGAGGCTATATACAGGGGGTACCGGTACAGAGTCAATGTGGAGGCTATATACAGGGGGGTACTGGTACAGAGTCAATGTGGAGGCTATATACAGGGGGTACCGGTACAGAGTCAATGTGGAGGTTATATACAGGGGGTACCGGTACAGAGTCAATGTGGAGGCTATATACAGGGGGTACCGGTACAGAGTCAATGTGGAGGCTATATACAGGGGGTACCAGTACAGAGTCAATGTGGAGGCTATATACAGGGGGTACAGGTACAGAGTCAATGTGGAGGCTATATACAGGGGGTACCAGTACAGAGTCAATGTGGAGGCTATATACAGGGGGTACCGGTACAAAGTCAATGTGGAGGCTATATACAGGGGGTACCGGTACAGAGTCAATGTGGAGGCTATATACAGGGGGTACAGGTACAGAGTCAATGTGGAGGCTATATACAGGGGGTACCGGTACAGAGTCAATGTGGAGGCTATATACAGGGGGTACCGGTACAGAGTCAATGTGGAGGCTATATACAGGGGGTACAGGTACAGAGTCAATGTGGAGGCTATATACAGGGGGTACCGGTACAGAGTCAATGTGGAGGCTATATACAGGGGGTACCGGTACAGAGTCAATGTGGAGGCTATATACAGGGGGTACCGGTACAGAGTCAATGTGGAGGCTATATACAGGGGGTACCGGTACAGAGTCAATGTGGAGGCTATATACAGGGGGTACCGGTACAGAGTCAATGTGGAGGCTATATACAGGGGGGTACCGGTACAGAGTCAATGTGGAGGCTATATACAGGGGGTACCGGTACAGAGTCAATGTGGAGGCTATATACAGGGGGTACCGGTACAGAGTCAATGTGGAGGCTATATACAGGGGGGTACCGGTACAGAGTCAATGTGGAGGCTATATACAGGGTGTTACGGTACAGAGTCAATGTGGAGGCTATATACAGGGGGTACCGGTACAGAGTCAATGTGGAGGCTATATACAGGGGGTACCGGTACAGAGTCAATGTGGAGGCTATATACAGGGGGGTACCGGTACAGAGTCAATGTGGAGGCTATATACAGGGTATTACAGTACAGAGTCAATTTGGAGGCTATATACAGGGTATTACGGTACAGAGTCAATGTGGAGGCTATATACAGGGGGTACCGGTACAGAGTCAATGTGGAGGCTATATACAGGGGGTACCGGTACAGAGTCAATGTGGAGGCTATATACAGGGGGTACCGGTACAGAGTCAATGTGGAGGCTATATACAGGGGGTACCGGTACAGAGTCAATGTGGAGGCTATATACAGGGGGTACCGGTACAGAGTCAATGTGGAGGCTATATACAGGGGGTACCGGTACAGGGTCAATGTGGAGGCTATATACAGGGGGTACCGGTACAGAGTTAATGTGGAGGCTATATACAGGGGGTACCGGTACAGGGTCAATGTGGAGGCTATATACAGGGGGTACCGGTACAGAGTCAATGTGGAGGCTATATACAGGGGGTACCGGTACAGAGTCAATGTGGAGGCTATATACAGGGGGTACCGGTACAGAGTCATTGTGGAGGCTATATACAGGGGGTACCGGTACAGAGTCAATGTGGAGGCTATATACAGGGGGTACCGGTACAGAGTCAATGTGGAGGCTATATACAGGGGGTACCGGTACAGAGTCAATGTGGAGGCTATATACAGGGGGTACCGGTACAGAGTCAATGTGGAGGCTATATACAGGGGGTACCGGTACAGAGTCAATGTGGAGGCTATATACAGGGGGTACCGGTACAGAGTCAATGTGGAGGCTATATACAGGGGGGTACCGGTACAGAGTCAATGTGGAGGCTATATACAGGGTGTTACGGTACAGAGTCAATGTGGAGGCTATATACAGGGGGTACCGGTACAGAGTCAATGTGGAGGCTATATACAGGGGGTACCGGTACAGAGTCAATGTGGAGGCTATATACAGGGGGGTACCGGTACAGAGTCAATGTGGAGGCTATATACAGGGTATTACAGTACAGAGTCAATGTGGAGGCTATATACAGGGTGTTACGGTACAGAGTCAATGTGGAGGCTATATACAGGGGGGTACCGGTACAGAGTCAATGTGGAGGCTATATACAGGGGGGGTACCGGTACAGAGTCAATGTGGAGGCTATATACAGGGGGTACCGGTACAGAGTCAATGTTGAGGCTATATACAGGGTGTACTGTATCATCTTAGTCAATAACATTTTTGCAACGTAAGCTTAACTTCCTGAACATTCGAGACGTGTAGTCCACTTGTCACTCCAATCTCATTTGCATTAGCGTAGCCTCTTCTGTAGCTTGTCTACTATGTGTCTGCCTATCCCTGTTCTCTCTCCTCTGCACAGGCCATACAAACGCTTCACACCGCGTGGCCGCTGCCACTCTAACCTGGTGGTCCCAGCGCGCACGACCCACGTGGAGTTCCAGGTCTCCGGCAGCCTCTGGAACTGCCGGTCTGCGGCCAACAAGGCTGAGTTCATCTCAGCCTATGCTACCCTCCAGTCCCTAGACTTCCTGGCGCTGACGGAAACATGGATCACCACAGATAACACTGCTACTCCTACTGCTCTCTCCTCGTCTGACTACGTGTTCTCGCATACCCCTAGAGCATCGAGCCAGCGGGGTGGTGGCACTGGAATCCTCATCTCTCCCAAGTGGACATTCTCTCTTTCTCCCCTGACCCATCTGTCTATCTCCTCATTTGAATTCCATGCTGTCACAGTTACCAGCCCTTTCAAGCTTAACATCCTTATCATTTATCGCCCTCCAGGTTCCCTTGGAGAGTTCATCAATGAGCTTGACGCCTTGATAAGTTCCTTTCCTGAGGATGGCTCACCTCTCACAGTTCTGGGTGACTTTAACCTCCCCACGTCTACCTTCGACTCATTCCTCTCTGCCTCCTTCTTTCCACTCCTCTCCTCTTTCGACCTCACCCTCTCACCTTCCCCCCCTACTCACAAGGCAGGCAATACGCTTGACCTCATCTTTACTAGATGCTGTTCTTCCACTAATCTCATTGCAACTCCCCTCCAAGTCTCCGACCACTACCTTGTATCCTTTTCCCTCTCGCTCTCATCCAACACTTCTCACTCTCCCCCTACTCGGATGGTATTGCGCCGTCCCAACCTTCGCTCTCTCTCTCCTGCTACTCTCTCCTCTTCCATCCTATCATCTCTTCCCTCTGCTCAAACCTTCTCCAACCTATCTCCTGATTCTGCCTCCTCAACCCTCCTCTCCTCCCTCTCTGCATCCTTTGATCTCCTCTGTCCCCTATCCTCCAGGCCGGCTCGGTCCTCCCCTCCTGCTCCGTGGCTCGACGACTCACTGCGAGCTCACAGAACAGGGCTCCGGGCAGCCGAGCGGAAATGGAGGAAAACTCGCCTCCCTGCGGACCTGGCATCCTTTCACTCCCTCCTCTCTACATTTTCCTCTTCTGTCTCCGCTGCTAAAGCCACTTTCTACCACTCTATACTCCAAGCATCTGCCTCTAACCCTAGGAAGCTCTTTGCTACCTTCTCCTCCCTCCTGAATCCTCCTCCCCCTCCCCCCCCCCTCCTCCCTCTCTGCGGATGACTTCGTCAACCATTTTGAAAAGAAGGTTGACGACATCCGATCCTCGTTTGCTAAGTCAAACGACACTGCTGGTCCTGCTCACACTGCCCTACCCTGTGCTTTGACCTCTTTCTCCCCTCTCTCTCCAGATGAAATCTCGCGTCTTGTGACGGCCGGCCGCCCAACAACCTGCCCACTTGACCCTATCCCCTCCTCTCTTCTCCAGACCATTTCCGGAGACCTTCTCCCCTACCTCACCTCGCTCATCAACGCATCCTTGACCGCTGGCTACGTCCCTTCCGTCTTCAAGAGAGCGAGAGTTGCACCCCTTCTGAAAAAACCTACACTCGACCCCTCCGATGTCAACAACTACAGGCCAGTATCCCTTCTTTCCTTTCTCTCCAAAACTCTTGAACGCGCCGTGCTTGGCCAGCTCTCTTGCTATCTCTCTCAGAATGACCTTCTTGATCCTAATCAGTCAGGTTTCAAGACTGGGCATTCAACTGAGACTGCTCTTCTCTGTGTCACGGAGGCTCTCCGCACTGCTAAAGCTAACTCTCTCTCCTCTGCTCTCATCCTTCTAGACCTATCTGCTGCCTTTGATACCGTGAACCATCAGATCCTCCTCTCCACCCTCTCCGAGCTGGGCATCTCTGGCACCGCGCACGCTTGGATTGCGTCCTACCTGACAGGTCGCTCCTACCAGGTGGCGTGGCGAGAATCTGTCTCCGCACCACGTGCTCTCACCACTGGTGTCCCCCAGGGCTCTGTTCTTGGCCCACTCCTATTCTCGCTATACACCAAGTCACTTGGCTCTGTCATATCCTCACATGGTCTCTCATATCATTGCTATGCAGATGACACACAATTAATCTTCTCCTTTCCCCCTTCTGACAACCAGGTGGCGAATCGCATCTCTGCATGTCTGGCAGACATATCAGTGTGGATGACGGATCACCACCTCAAGCTGAACCTCGGCAAGACGGAGCTGCTCTTCCTCCCGGGGAAGGACTGCCCGTTCCATGATCTCGCCATCACGGTTGACAACTCCATTGTGTCCTCCTCCCAGAGTGCTAAGAGCCTTGGCGTGATCCTGGACAACACCCTGTCGTTCTCCACCAACATCAAGGCGGTGACCCGATCCTGTAGGTTCATGCTCTACAACATTCGCAGAGTACGACCCTGCCTCACACAGGAAGCGGCGCAGGTCCTAATCCAGGCACTTGTCATCTCCCGTCTGGATTACTGCAACTCGCTGTTGGCTGGGCTCCCTGCCTGTGCCATTAAACCCCTACAACTCATCCAGAACGCCGCAGCCCGTCTGGTGTTCAACCTTCCCAAGTTCTCTCACGTCACCCCGCTCCTCCGCTCTCTCCACTGGCTTCCAGTCGAAGCTCGCATCCGCTACAAGACCATGGTGCTTGCCTACGGAGCTGTTAGGGGAACGGCACCTCCGTACCTTCAGGCTCTGATCAGGCCCTACACCCAAACAAGGGCACTCCGTTCATCCACCTCTGGCCTGCTCGCCTCCCTACCTCTGAGGAAGCACAGTTCCCGCTCAGCCCAGTCAAAACTGTTCGCTGCTCTGGCACCCCAATGGTGGAACAAGCTCCCTCACGACGCCAGGACAGCGGAGTCAATCACCACCTTCCGGAGACACCTGAAACCCCACCTCTTCAAGGAATACCTGGGATAGGATAAGGTAATCCTTCTAACCCCCCCCCTTAAAAGAGTTAGATGCACTATTGTAAAGTGGTTGTTCCACTGGATATTATAGGTGAATGCACCAATTTGTAAGTCGCTCTGGATAAGAGCGTCTGCTAAATGACTAAAATGTAAATGTAAAATGTAAAATGTTACGGTACAGAGTCAATGTGGAGGCTATATACAGGGGGTACCGGTACAGAGTCAATGTGGAGGCTATATACAGGGGGTACCGGTACAGAGTCAATGTGGAGGCTATATACAGGGGGTACCGGTACAGAGTCAATGTGGAGGCTATATACAGGGGGTACCGGTACAGAGTCAATGTGGAGGCTATATACAGGGGGGTACCGGTACAGAGTCAATGTGGAGGCTATATACAGGGTGTTACGGTACAGAGTCAATGTGGAGGCTATATACAGGGGGTACCGGTACAGAGTCAATGTGGAGGCTATATACAGGGGGTACCGGTACAGAGTCAATGTGGAGGCTATATACAGGGGGGTACCGGTACAGAGTCAATGTGGAGGCTATATACAGGGGGTACCGGTACAGAGTCAATGTGGAGGCTATATACAGGGGGTACCGGTACAGAGTCAATGTGGAGGCTATATACAGGGGGTACCGGTACAGAGTCAATGTGGAGGCTATATACAGGGGGGTACCGGTACAGAGTCAATGTGGAGGCTATATACAGGGGGTACCGGTACAGAGTCAATGTGGAGGCTATATACAGGGGGTACCGGTACAGAGTCAATGTGGAGGCTATATACAGGGGGTACCGGTACAGAGTCAATGTGGAGGCTATATACAGGGGGGTACCGGTACAGAGTCAATGTGGAGGCTATATACAGGGTGTTACGGTACAGAGTCAATGTGGAGGCTATATACAGGGGGTACCGGTACAGAGTCAATGTGGAGGCTATATACAGGGGGTACCGGTACAGAGTCAATGTGGAGGCTATATACAGGGGGGTACCGGTACAGAGTCAATGTGGAGGCTATATACAGGGTATTACAGTACAGAGTCAATTTGGAGGCTATATACAGGGTATTACGGTACAGAGTCAATGTGGAGGCTATATACAGGGGGTACCGGTACAGAGTCAATGTGGAGGCTATATACAGGGGGTACCGGTACAGAGTCAATGTGGAGGCTATATACAGGGGGTACCGGTACAGAGTCAATGTGGAGGCTATATACAGGGGGTACCGGTACAGAGTCAATGTGGAGGCTATATACAGGGGGTACCGGTACAGAGTCAATGTGGAGGCTATATACAGGGGGTACCGGTACAGGGTCAATGTGGAGGCTATATACAGGGGGTACCGGTACAGAGTTAATGTGGAGGCTATATACAGGGGGTACCGGTACAGGGTCAATGTGGAGGCTATATACAGGGGGTACCGGTACAGAGTCAATGTGGAGGCTATATACAGGGTGTTACGGTACAGAGTCAATGTGGAGGCTATATACAGGGGGTACCGGTACAGAGTCAATGTGGAGGCTATATACAGGGGGTACCGGTACAGAGTCAATGTGGAGGCTATATACAGGGGGGTACCGGTACAGAGTCAATGTGGAGGCTATATACAGGGTATTACAGTACAGAGTCATTGTGGAGGCTATATACAGGGTGTTACGGTACAGAGTCAATGTGGAGGCTATATACAGGGGGGTACCGGTACAGAGTCAATGTGGAGGCTATATACAGGGGGGGTACCGGTACAGAGTCAATGTGGAGGCTATATACAGGGGGTACCGGTACAGAGTCAATGTGGAGGCTATATACAGGGGGTACCGGTACAGAGTCAATGTGGAGGCTATATACAGGGGGGTACCGGTACAGAGTCAATGTGGAGGCTATATACAGGGTATTACAGTACAGAGTCAATTTGGAGGCTATATACAGGGTATTACGGTACAGAGTCAATGTGGAGGCTATATACAGGGGGTACCGGTACAGAGTCAATGTGGAGGCTATATACAGGGGGTACCGGTACAGAGTCAATGTGGAGGCTATATACAGGGGGTACCGGTACAGAGTCAATGTGGAGGCTATATACAGGGGGTACCGGTACAGAGTCAATGTGGAGGCTATATACAGGGGGTACCGGTACAGAGTCAATGTGGAGGCTATATACAGGGGGTACCGG
Organism: Salmo salar; assembly: GCF_965601325.2. Lineage (NCBI taxonomy): Eukaryota > Metazoa > Chordata > Actinopteri > Salmoniformes > Salmonidae > Salmo > Salmo salar. Next base: position 97,526,647 of record NC_138306.1, on the reverse strand, counting down.
TACAGGGTCAATGTGGAGGCTATATACAGGGGGTACCGGTACAGAGTTAATGTGGAGGCTATATACAGGGGGTACCGGTACAGGGTCAATGTGGAGGCTATATACAGGGGGTACCGGTACAGAGTCAATGTGGAGGCTATATACAGGGGGTACCGGTACAGAGTCAATGTGGAGGCTATATACAGGGGGTACCGGTACAGAGTCATTGTGGAGGCTATATACAGGGGGTACCGGTACAGAGTCAATGTGGAGGCTATATACAGGGGGTACCGGTACAGAGTCAATGTGGAGGCTATATACAGGGGGTACCGGTACAGAGTCAATGTGGAGGCTATATACAGGGGGTACCGGTACAGAGTCAATGTGGAGGCTATATACAGGGGGTACCGGTACAGAGTCAATGTGGAGGCTATATACAGGGGGTACCGGTACAGAGTCAATGTGGAGGCTATATACAGGGGGGTACCGGTACAGAGTCAATGTGGAGGCTATATACAGGGGGTACCGGTACAGAGTCAATGTGGAGGCTATATACAGGGGGGTACCGGTACAGAGTCAATGTGGAGGCTATATACAGGGTATTACAGTACAGAGTCAATGTGGAGGCTATATACAGGGTGTTACGGTACAGAGTCAATGTGGAGGCTATATACAGGGGGTACTGGTACAGAGTCAACGTGGAGGCTATATACAGGGGGTACCGGTACTGAGTCAACGTGGAGGCTATATACAGGGGGTACCGGTACAGAGTCAATGTGGAGGCTATATACAGGGGGTACCGGTACAGAGTCAATGTGGAGGCTATATACAGGGGGTACCGGTACAGAGTCAATGTGGAGGCTATATACAGGGGGTACCGGTACAGGGTCAATGTGGAGGCTATATACAGGGGGTACAGGTACAGAGTCAATGTGGAGGCTATATACAGGGGGTACCAGTATAGAGTCAATGTGGAGGCTATATACAGGGGGTACCGGTACAGAGTCAATGTGGAGGCTATATACAGGGGGTACCGGTACAGAGTCAATGTGGAGGCTATATACAGGGGGTACCGGTACAGAGTCAATGTGGAGGCTATATACAGGGGGTACCGGTACAGAGTCAATGTGGAGGCTATATACAGGGGGTACCGGTACAGGGTCAATGTGGAGGCTATATACAGGGGGGTACCGGTACAGGGTCAATGTGGAGGCTATATACAGGGGGGGTACCGGTACAGAGTCAATGTGGAGGCTATATACAGGGGGTACCGGTACAGAGTCAATGTGGAGGCTATATACAGGGGGGTACAGGTACAGAGTCAATGTGGAGGCTATATACAGGGGGTACCAGTATAGAGTCAATGTGGAGGCTATATACCGGGGGTACCGGTACAGAGTCAATGTGGAGGCTATATACAGGGGGTACCGGTACAGAGTCAATGTGGAGGCTATATACAGGGGGTACCGGTACAGGGTCATGTGGAGGCTATATACAGGGGGTACAGGTACAGAGTCAATGTGGAGGCTATATACAGGGGGTACCAGTATAGAGTCAATGTTGAGGCTATATACAGGGGGTACCGGTACAGAGTCAATGTGGAGGCTATATACAGGGGGTACCGGTACAGAGTCAATGTGGAGGCTATATACAGGGGGTACCGGTACAGAGTCAATGTGGAGGCTATATACAGGGGGTACCGGTACAGAGTCAATGTGGAGGCTATATACCGGGGGTACCGGTACAGAGTCAATGTGGAGGCTATATACAGGGGGTACCGGTACAGAGTCAATGTGGAGGCTATATACAGGGGGTACCGGTACAGGGTCATGTGGAGGCTATATACAGGGGGTACAGGTACAGAGTCAATGTGGAGGCTATATACAGGGGGTACCAGTATAGAGTCAATGTTGAGGCTATATACAGGGGGTACCGGTACAGAGTCAATGTGGAGGCTATATACAGGGGGTACCGGTACAGAGTCAATGTGGAGGCTATATACAGGGGGTACCGGTACAGAGTCAATGTGGAGGCTATATACAGGGGGCACCGGTACAGAGTCAATGTGGAGGCTATATACAGGGTATTACGGTACAGAGTCAATGTGGAGGCTATATACAGGGGGTACCGGTACAGAGTCAATGTGGAGGCTATATACAGGGGGTACCGGTACAGAGTCAATGTGGAGGCTATATACAGGGGGTACCGGTACAGAGTCAATGTGGAGGCTATATACAGGGGGTACCGGTACAGAGTCAATGTGGAGGCTATATACAGGGGGTACCGGTACAGAGTCAATGTGGAGGCTATATACAGGGGGTACCGGTACAGAGTCAATGTGGAGGCCATATACATGGGGTACCGGTACAGAGTCAATGTGGAGGCCATATACATGGGGTACCGGTACAGAGTCAATGTGGAGGCTATATACAGGGGGTACCAGTAAAGAGTCAATGTGGAGGCTATATACAGGGGGTACCGGTACAGAGTCAATGTGGAGGCTATATACAGGGTATTACGGTACAGAGTCAATGTGGAGGCTATATACAGGGGGTACCGGTACAGAGTCAATGTGGAGGCTATATACAGGGGGTACCGGTACAGAGTCAATGTGGAGGCTATATACAGGGGGTACCGGTACAGAGTCAATGTGGAGGCTATATACAGGGGGTACCGGTACAGAGTCAATGTGGAGGCTATATACAGGGGGTACCGGTACAGAGTCAATGTGGAGGCTATATACAGGGGGTACCGGTACAGGGTCAATGTGGAGGCTATATACAGGGGGTACCGGTACAGAGTTAATGTGGAGGCTATATACAGGGGGTACCGGTACAGGGTCAATGTGGAGGCTATATACAGGGGGTACCGGTACAGAGTCAATGTGGAGGCTATATACAGGGGGTACCGGTACAGAGTCAATGTGGAGGCTATATACAGGGGGTACCGGTACAGAGTCATTGTGGAGGCTATATACAGGGGGTACCGGTACAGAGTCAATGTGGAGGCTATATACAGGGGGTACCGGTACAGAGTCAATGTGGAGGCTATATACAGGGGGTACCGGTACAGAGTCAATGTGGAGGCTATATACAGGGGGTACCGGTACAGAGTCAATGTGGAGGCTATATACAGGGGGTACCGGTACAGAGTCAATGTGGAGGCTATATACAGGGGGTACCGGTACAGAGTCAATGTGGAGGCTATATACAGGGGGGTACCGGTACAGAGTCAATGTGGAGGCTATATACAGGGTGTTACGGTACAGAGTCAATGTGGAGGCTATATACAGGGGGTACCGGTACAGAGTCAATGTGGAGGCTATATACAGGGGGTACCGGTACAGAGTCAATGTGGAGGCTATATACAGGGGGGTACCGGTACAGAGTCAATGTGGAGGCTATATACAGGGTATTACAGTACAGAGTCAATGTGGAGGCTATATACAGGGTGTTACGGTACAGAGTCAATGTGGAGGCTATATACAGGGGGTACTGGTACAGAGTCAACGTGGAGGCTATATACAGGGGGTACCGGTACTGAGTCAACGTGGAGGCTATATACAGGGGGTACCGGTACAGAGTCAATGTGGAGGCTATATACAGGGGGTACCGGTACAGAGTCAATGTGGAGGCTATATACAGGGGGTACCGGTACAGAGTCAATGTGGAGGCTATATACAGGGGGTACCGGTACAGGGTCAATGTGGAGGCTATATACAGGGGGTACAGGTACAGAGTCAATGTGGAGGCTATATACAGGGGGTACCAGTATAGAGTCAATGTGGAGGCTATATACAGGGGGTACCGGTACAGAGTCAATGTGGAGGCTATATACAGGGGGTACCGGTACAGAGTCAATGTGGAGGCTATATACAGGGGGTACCGGTACAGAGTCAATGTGGAGGCTATATACAGGGGGTACCGGTACAGAGTCAATGTGGAGGCTATATACAGGGGGTACCGGTACAGGGTCAATGTGGAGGCTATATACAGGGGGGTACCGGTACAGGGTCAATGTGGAGGCTATATACAGGGGGGGTACCGGTACAGAGTCAATGTGGAGGCTATATACAGGGGGTACCGGTACAGAGTCAATGTGGAGGCTATATACAGGGGGGTACAGGTACAGAGTCAATGTGGAGGCTATATACAGGGGGTACCAGTATAGAGTCAATGTGGAGGCTATATACCGGGGGTACCGGTACAGAGTCAATGTGGAGGCTATATACAGGGGGTACCGGTACAGAGTCAATGTGGAGGCTATATACAGGGGGTACCGGTACAGGGTCATGTGGAGGCTATATACAGGGGGTACAGGTACAGAGTCAATGTGGAGGCTATATACAGGGGGTACCAGTATAGAGTCAATGTTGAGGCTATATACAGGGGGTACCGGTACAGAGTCAATGTGGAGGCTATATACAGGGGGTACCGGTACAGAGTCAATGTGGAGGCTATATACAGGGGGTACCGGTACAGAGTCAATGTGGAGGCTATATACAGGGGGTACCGGTACAGAGTCAATGTGGAGGCTATATACCGGGGGTACCGGTACAGAGTCAATGTGGAGGCTATATACAGGGGGTACCGGTACAGAGTCAATGTGGAGGCTATATACAGGGGGTACCGGTACAGGGTCATGTGGAGGCTATATACAGGGGGTACAGGTACAGAGTCAATGTGGAGGCTATATACAGGGGGTACCAGTATAGAGTCAATGTTGAGGCTATATACAGGGGGTACCGGTACAGAGTCAATGTGGAGGCTATATACAGGGGGTACCGGTACAGAGTCAATGTGGAGGCTATATACAGGGGGTACCGGTACAGAGTCAATGTGGAGGCTATATACAGGGGGCACCGGTACAGAGTCAATGTGGAGGCTATATACAGGGGGTACCGGTACAGAGTCAATGTGGAGGCTATATACAGGGGGTACCGGTACAGAGTCAATGTGGAGGCTATATACAGGGGGTACCGGTACAGAGTCAATGTGGAGGCCATATACATGGGGTACCGGTACAGAGTCAATGTGGAGGCTATATACAGGGGGTACCAGTAAAGAGTCAATGTGGAGGCTATATACAGGGGGTACCGGTACAGAGTCAATGTGGAGGCTATATACAGGGGGTACCGGTACAGAGTCAATGTGGAGGCTATATACAGGGGGTACCGGTACAGAGTCAATGTGGAGGCTATATACAGGGGGGGTACCGGTACAGGGTCAATGTGGAGGCTATATACAGGGGGTACCAGTACAGAGTCAATGTGGAGGTTATATACAGGGGGTACCGGTACAGAGTCAATGTGGAGGCTATATACAGGGGGGTACCGGTACAGAGTCAATGTGCAGGCTATATACAGGGGGTACCGGTACAGGGTCATGTGGAGGCTATATACAGGGGGTACAGGTACAGAGTCAATGTGGAGGCTATATACAGGGGGTACCAGTATAGAGTCAATGTGGAGGCTATATACAGGGGGTACCGGTACAGAGTCAATGTGGAGGCTATATACAGGGGGTACCGGTACAGAGTCAATGTGGAGGCTATATACAGGGGGTACCGGTACAGAGTCAATGTGGAGGCTATATACAGGGGGCACCGGTACAGAGTCAATGTGGAGGCTATATACAGGGGGTACCGGTACAGAGTCAATGTGGAGGCTATATACAGGGGGTACCGGTACAGAGTCAATGTGGAGGCTATATACAGGGGGTACCGGTACAGAGTCAATGTGGAGGCTATATACAGGGGGTACCGGTACAGAGTCAATGTGGAGGCTATATACAGGGGGTACCGGTACAGAGTCAATGTGGAGGCTATATACAGGGGGTACCGGTACAGAGTCAATGTGGAGGCTATATACAGGGGGGTACCGGTACAGAGTCAATGTGGAGGCTATATACAGGGGGTACCGGTACAGAGTCAATGTGGAGGCTATATACAGGGGGTACCGGTACAGAGTCAATGTGGAGGCTATATACAGGGGGTACCGGTACAGAGTCAATGTGGAGGCTATATACAGGGGGTACCGGTACAGAGTCAATGTGGAGGCTATATACAGGGGGGGTACCGGTACAGAGTCAATGTGGAGGCTAAATACAGGGGGTACCGGTACAGAGTCAATGTGGAGGCTATATACAGGCGGTACCGGTACAGAGTCAATGTGGAGGCTATATACAGGGGGTACCGGTACAGAGTCAATGTGGAGGCTATATACAGGGTGTTACGGTACAGAGTCAATGTAGAGGCTATATACAGGGGGTACCGGTACAGAGTCAATGTGGAGGCTATATACAGGGGGGTACAGGTACAGAGTCAATGTGGAGGCTATATACAGGGGGTACCGGTACAGAGTCAATGTGGAGGCTATATACAGGGGGTACTGGTACAGAGTCAACGTGGAGGCTATATACAGGGGGTACCGGTACTGAGTCAACGTGGAGGCTATATACAGGGGGTACCGGTACAGAGTCAATGTGGAGGCTATATACAGGGGGTACCGGTACAGAGTCAATGTGGAGGCTATATACAGGGGGTACCGGTACAGAGTCAATGTGGAGGCTATATACAGGGGGTACCGGTACAGGGTCAATGTGGAGGCTATATACAGGGGGTACAGGTACAGAGTCAATGTGGAGGCTATATACAGGGGGTACCAGTATAGAGTCAATGTGGAGGCTATATACAGGGGGTACCGGTACAGAGTCAATGTGGAGGCTATATACAGGGGGTACCGGTACAGAGTCAATGTGGAGGCTATATACAGGGGGTACCGGTACAGAGTCAATGTGGAGGCTATATACAGGGGGTACCGGTTACAGAGTCAATGTGGAGGCTATATACAGGGGGTACCGGTACAGAGTCAATGTGGAGGCTATATACAGGGGGTACCGGTACAGAGTCAATGTGGAGGCTATATACAGGGGGTACCGGTACAGAGTCAATGTGGAGGCTATATACAGGGGGTACCGGTACAGAGTCAATGTGGAGGCTATATACAGGGGGTACCGGTACAGAGTCAATGTGGAGGCTATATACAGGGGGTACCGGTACAGGGTCAATGTGGAGGCTATATACAGGGGGTACCGGTACAGAGTTAATGTGGAGGCTATATACAGGGGGTACCGGTACAGGGTCAATGTGGAGGCTATATACAGGGGGTACCGGTACAGAGTCAATGTGGAGGCTATATACAGGGGGTACCGGTACAGAGTCAATGTGGAGGCTATATACAGGGGGTACCGGTACAGAGTCATTGTGGAGGCTATATACAGGGGGTACCGGTACAGAGTCAATGTGGAGGCTATATACAGGGGGTACCGGTACAGAGTCAATGTGGAGGCTATATACAGGGGGTACCGGTACAGAGTCAATGTGGAGGCTATATACAGGGGGTACCGGTACAGAGTCAATGTGGAGGCTATATACAGGGGGTACCGGTACAGAGTCAATGTGGAGGCTATATACAGGGGGTACCGGTACAGAGTCAATGTGGAGGCTATATACAGGGGGGTACCGGTACAGAGTCAATGTGGAGGCTATATACAGGGTGTTACGGTACAGAGTCAATGTGGAGGCTATATACAGGGGGTACCGGTACAGAGTCAATGTGGAGGCTATATACAGGGGGTACCGGTACAGAGTCAATGTGGAGGCTATATACAGGGGGGTACCGGTACAGAGTCAATGTGGAGGCTATATACAGGGTATTACAGTACAGAGTCAATGTGGAGGCTATATACAGGGTGTTACGGTACAGAGTCAATGTGGAGGCTATATACAGGGGGTACTGGTACAGAGTCAACGTGGAGGCTATATACAGGGGGTACCGGTACTGAGTCAACGTGGAGGCTATATACAGGGGGTACCGGTACAGAGTCAATGTGGAGGCTATATACAGGGGGTACCGGTACAGAGTCAATGTGGAGGCTATATACAGGGGGTACCGGTACAGAGTCAATGTGGAGGCTATATACAGGGGGTACCGGTACAGGGTCAATGTGGAGGCTATATACAGGGGGTACAGGTACAGAGTCAATGTGGAGGCTATATACAGGGGGTACCAGTATAGAGTCAATGTGGAGGCTATATACAGGGGGTACCGGTACAGAGTCAATGTGGAGGCTATATACAGGGGGTACCGGTACAGAGTCAATGTGGAGGCTATATACAGGGGGTACCGGTACAGAGTCAATGTGGAGGCTATATACAGGGGGTACCGGTACAGAGTCAATGTGGAGGCTATATACAGGGGGTACCGGTACAGGGTCAATGTGGAGGCTATATACAGGGGGGTACCGGTACAGGGTCAATGTGGAGGCTATATACAGGGGGGGTACCGGTACAGAGTCAATGTGGAGGCTATATACAGGGGGTACCGGTACAGAGTCAATGTGGAGGCTATATACAGGGGGGTACAGGTACAGAGTCAATGTGGAGGCTATATACAGGGGGTACCAGTATAGAGTCAATGTGGAGGCTATATACCGGGGGTACCGGTACAGAGTCAATGTGGAGGCTATATACAGGGGGTACCGGTACAGAGTCAATGTGGAGGCTATATACAGGGGGTACCGGTACAGGGTCATGTGGAGGCTATATACAGGGGGTACAGGTACAGAGTCAATGTGGAGGCTATATACAGGGGGTACCAGTATAGAGTCAATGTTGAGGCTATATACAGGGGGTACCGGTACAGAGTCAATGTGGAGGCTATATACAGGGGGTACCGGTACAGAGTCAATGTGGAGGCTATATACAGGGGGTACCGGTACAGAGTCAATGTGGAGGCTATATACAGGGGGTACCGGTACAGAGTCAATGTGGAGGCTATATACCGGGGGTACCGGTACAGAGTCAATGTGGAGGCTATATACAGGGGGTACCGGTACAGAGTCAATGTGGAGGCTATATACAGGGGGTACCGGTACAGGGTCATGTGGAGGCTATATACAGGGGGTACAGGTACAGAGTCAATGTGGAGGCTATATACAGGGGGTACCAGTATAGAGTCAATGTTGAGGCTATATACAGGGGGTACCGGTACAGAGTCAATGTGGAGGCTATATACAGGGGGTACCGGTACAGAGTCAATGTGGAGGCTATATACAGGGGGTACCGGTACAGAGTCAATGTGGAGGCTATATACAGGGGGCACCGGTACAGAGTCAATGTGGAGGCTATATACAGGGGGTACCGGTACAGAGTCAATGTGGAGGCTATATACAGGGGGTACCGGTACAGAGTCAATGTGGAGGCTATATACAGGGGGTACCGGTACAGAGTCAATGTGGAGGCCATATACATGGGGTACCGGTACAGAGTCAATGTGGAGGCTATATACAGGGGGTACCAGTAAAGAGTCAATGTGGAGGCTATATACAGGGGGTACCGGTACAGAGTCAATGTGGAGGCTATATACAGGGTATTACGGTACAGAGTCAATGTGGAGGCTATATACAGGGGGTACCGGTACAGAGTCAATGTGGAGGCTATATACAGGGGGTACCGGTACAGAGTCAATGTGGAGGCTATATACAGGGGGTACCGGTACAGAGTCAATGTGGAGGCTATATACAGGGGGTACCGGTACAGAGTCAATGTGGAGGCTATATACAGGGGGTACCGGTACAGAGTCAATGTGGAGGCTATATACAGGGGGTACCGGTACAGAGTCAATGTGGAGGCCATATACATGGGGTACCGGTACAGAGTCAATGTGGAGGCCATATACATGGGGTACCGGTACAGAGTCAATGTGGAGGCTATATACAGGGGGTACCAGTAAAGAGTCAATGTGGAGGCTATATACAGGGGGTACCGGTACAGAGTCAATGTGGAGGCTATATACAGGGTATTACGGTACAGAGTCAATGTGGAGGCTATATACAGGGGGTACCGGTACAGAGTCAATGTGGAGGCTATATACAGGGGGTACCGGTACAGAGTCAATGTGGAGGCTATATACAGGGGGTACCGGTACAGAGTCAATGTGGAGGCTATATACAGGGGGTACCGGTACAGAGTCAATGTGGAGGCTATATACAGGGGGTACCGGTACAGAGTCAATGTGGAGGCTATATACAGGGGGTACCGGTACAGGGTCAATGTGGAGGCTATATACAGGGGGTACCGGTACAGAGTTAATGTGGAGGCTATATACAGGGGGTACCGGTACAGGGTCAATGTGGAGGCTATATACAGGGGGTACCGGTACAGAGTCAATGTGGAGGCTATATACAGGGGGTACCGGTACAGAGTCAATGTGGAGGCTATATACAGGGGGTACCGGTACAGAGTCATTGTGGAGGCTATATACAGGGGGTACCGGTACAGAGTCAATGTGGAGGCTATATACAGGGGGTACCGGTACAGAGTCAATGTGGAGGCTATATACAGGGGGTACCGGTACAGAGTCAATGTGGAGGCTATATACAGGGGGTACCGGTACAGAGTCAATGTGGAGGCTATATACAGGGGGTACCGGTACAGAGTCAATGTGGAGGCTATATACAGGGGGTACCGGTACAGAGTCAATGTGGAGGCTATATACAGGGGGGTACCGGTACAGAGTCAATGTGGAGGCTATATACAGGGTGTTACGGTACAGAGTCAATGTGGAGGCTATATACAGGGGGTACCGGTACAGAGTCAATGTGGAGGCTATATACAGGGGGTACCGGTACAGAGTCAATGTGGAGGCTATATACAGGGGGGTACCGGTACAGAGTCAATGTGGAGGCTATATACAGGGTATTACAGTACAGAGTCAATGTGGAGGCTATATACAGGGTGTTACGGTACAGAGTCAATGTGGAGGCTATATACAGGGGGTACTGGTACAGAGTCAACGTGGAGGCTATATACAGGGGGTACCGGTACTGAGTCAACGTGGAGGCTATATACAGGGGGTACCGGTACAGAGTCAATGTGGAGGCTATATACAGGGGGTACCGGTACAGAGTCAATGTGGAGGCTATATACAGGGGGTACCGGTACAGAGTCAATGTGGAGGCTATATACAGGGGGTACCGGTACAGGGTCAATGTGGAGGCTATATACAGGGGGTACAGGTACAGAGTCAATGTGGAGGCTATATACAGGGGGTACCAGTATAGAGTCAATGTGGAGGCTATATACAGGGGGTACCGGTACAGAGTCAATGTGGAGGCTATATACAGGGGGTACCGGTACAGAGTCAATGTGGAGGCTATATACAGGGGGTACCGGTACAGAGTCAATGTGGAGGCTATATACAGGGGGTACCGGTACAGAGTCAATGTGGAGGCTATATACAGGGGGTACCGGTACAGGGTCAATGTGGAGGCTATATACAGGGGGGTACCGGTACAGGGTCAATGTGGAGGCTATATACAGGGGGGGTACCGGTACAGAGTCAATGTGGAGGCTATATACAGGGGGTACCGGTACAGAGTCAATGTGGAGGCTATATACAGGGGGGTACAGGTACAGAGTCAATGTGGAGGCTATATACAGGGGGTACCAGTATAGAGTCAATGTGGAGGCTATATACCGGGGGTACCGGTACAGAGTCAATGTGGAGGCTATATACAGGGGGTACCGGTACAGAGTCAATGTGGAGGCTATATACAGGGGGTACCGGTACAGGGTCATGTGGAGGCTATATACAGGGGGTACAGGTACAGAGTCAATGTGGAGGCTATATACAGGGGGTACCAGTATAGAGTCAATGTTGAGGCTATATACAGGGGGTACCGGTACAGAGTCAATGTGGAGGCTATATACAGGGGGTACCGGTACAGAGTCAATGTGGAGGCTATATACAGGGGGTACCGGTACAGAGTCAATGTGGAGGCTATATACAGGGGGTACCGGTACAGAGTCAATGTGGAGGCTATATACCGGGGGTACCGGTACAGAGTCAATGTGGAGGCTATATACAGGGGGTACCGGTACAGAGTCAATGTGGAGGCTATATACAGGGGGTACCGGTACAGGGTCATGTGGAGGCTATATACAGGGGGTACAGGTACAGAGTCAATGTGGAGGCTATATACAGGGGGTACCAGTATAGAGTCAATGTTGAGGCTATATACAGGGGGTACCGGTACAGAGTCAATGTGGAGGCTATATACAGGGGGTACCGGTACAGAGTCAATGTGGAGGCTATATACAGGGGGTACCGGTACAGAGTCAATGTGGAGGCTATATACAGGGGGCACCGGTACAGAGTCAATGTGGAGGCTATATACAGGGGGTACCGGTACAGAGTCAATGTGGAGGCTATATACAGGGGGTACCGGTACAGAGTCAATGTGGAGGCTATATACAGGGGGTACCGGTACAGAGTCAATGTGGAGGCCATATACATGGGGTACCGGTACAGAGTCAATGTGGAGGCTATATACAGGGGGTACCAGTAAAGAGTCAATGTGGAGGCTATATACAGGGGGTACCGGTACAGAGTCAATGTGGAGGCTATATACAGGGGGTACCGGTACAGAGTCAATGTGGAGGCTATATACAGGGGGTACCGGTACAGAGTCAATGTGGAGGCTATATACAGGGGGGGTACCGGTACAGGGTCAATGTGGAGGCTATATACAGGGGGTACCAGTACAGAGTCAATGTGGAGGTTATATACAGGGGGTACCGGTACAGAGTCAATGTGGAGGCTATATACAGGGGGGTACCGGTACAGAGTCAATGTGCAGGCTATATACAGGGGGTACCGGTACAGGGTCATGTGGAGGCTATATACAGGGGGTACAGGTACAGAGTCAATGTGGAGGCTATATACAGGGGGTACCAGTATAGAGTCAATGTGGAGGCTATATACAGGGGGTACCGGTACAGAGTCAATGTGGAGGCTATATACAGGGGGTACCGGTACAGAGTCAATGTGGAGGCTATATACAGGGGGTACCGGTACAGAGTCAATGTGGAGGCTATATACAGGGGGCACCGGTACAGAGTCAATGTGGAGGCTATATACAGGGGGTACCGGTACAGAGTCAATGTGGAGGCTATATACAGGGGGTACCGGTACAGAGTCAATGTGGAGGCTATATACAGGGGGTACCGGTACAGAGTCAATGTGGAGGCTATATACAGGGGGTACCGGTACAGAGTCAATGTGGAGGCTATATACAGGGGGTACCGGTACAGAGTCAATGTGGAGGCTATATACAGGGGGTACCGGTACAGAGTCAATGTGGAGGCTATATACAGGGGGGTACCGGTACAGAGTCAATGTGGAGGCTATATACAGGGGGTACCGGTACAGAGTCAATGTGGAGGCTATATACAGGGGGTACCGGTACAGAGTCAATGTGGAGGCTATATACAGGGGGTACCGGTACAGAGTCAATGTGGAGGCTATATACAGGGGGTACCGGTACAGAGTCAATGTGGAGGCTATATACAGGGGGGGTACCGGTACAGAGTCAATGTGGAGGCTAAATACAGGGGGTACCGGTACAGAGTCAATGTGGAGGCTATATACAGGCGGTACCGGTACAGAGTCAATGTGGAGGCTATATACAGGGGGTACCGGTACAGAGTCAATGTGGAGGCTATATACAGGGTGTTACGGTACAGAGTCAATGTAGAGGCTATATACAGGGGGTACCGGTACAGAGTCAATGTGGAGGCTATATACAGGGGGGTACAGGTACAGAGTCAATGTGGAGGCTATATACAGGGGGTACCGGTACAGAGTCAATGTGGAGGCTATATACAGGGGGTACTGGTACAGAGTCAACGTGGAGGCTATATACAGGGGGTACCGGTACTGAGTCAACGTGGAGGCTATATACAGGGGGTACCGGTACAGAGTCAATGTGGAGGCTATATACAGGGGGTACCGGTACAGAGTCAATGTGGAGGCTATATACAGGGGGTACCGGTACAGAGTCAATGTGGAGGCTATATACAGGGGGTACCGGTACAGGGTCAATGTGGAGGCTATATACAGGGGGTACAGGTACAGAGTCAATGTGGAGGCTATATACAGGGGGTACCAGTATAGAGTCAATGTGGAGGCTATATACAGGGGGTACCGGTACAGAGTCAATGTGGAGGCTATATACAGGGGGTACCGGTACAGAGTCAATGTGGAGGCTATATACAGGGGGTACCGGTACAGAGTCAATGTGGAGGCTATATACAGGGGGTACCGGTTACAGAGTCAATGTGGAGGCTATATACAGGGGGTACCGGTACAGAGTCAATGTGGAGGCTATATACAGGGGGTACCGGTACAGGGTCAATGTGGAGGCTATATACAGGGGGGTACCGGTACAGGGTCAATGTGGAGGCTATATACAGGGGGGGTACCGGTACAGAGTCAATGTGGAGGCTATATACAGGGGGTACCGGTACAGAGTCAATGTGGAGGCTATATACAGGGGGGTACAGGTACAGAGTCAATGTGGAGGCTATATACAGGGGGTACCAGTATAGAGTCAATGTGGAGGCTATATACCGGGGGTACCGGTACAGAGTCAATGTGGAGGCTATATACAGGGGGTACCGGTACAGAGTCAATGTGGAGGCTATATACAGGGGGTACCGGTACAGGGTCATGTGGAGGCTATATACAGGGGGTACAGGTACAGAGTCAATGTGGAGGCTATATACAGGGGGTACCAGTATAGAGTCAATGTTGAGGCTATATACAGGGGGTACCGGTACAGAGTCAATGTGGAGGCTATATACAGGGGGTACCGGTACAGAGTCAATGTGGAGGCTATATACAGGGGGTACCGGTACAGAGTCAATGTGGAGGCTATATACAGGGGGTACCGGTACAGAGTCAATGTGGAGGCTATATACCGGGGGTACCGGTACAGAGTCAATGTGGAGGCTATATACAGGGGGTACCGGTACAGAGTCAATGTGGAGGCTATATACAGGGGGTACCGGTACAGGGTCATGTGGAGGCTATATACAGGGGGTACAGGTACAGAGTCAATGTGGAGGCTATATACAGGGGGTACCAGTATAGAGTCAATGTTGAGGCTATATACAGGGGGTACCGGTACAGAGTCAATGTGGAGGCTATATACAGGGGGTACCGGTACAGAGTCAATGTGGAGGCTATATACAGGGGGTACCGGTACAGAGTCAATGTGGAGGCTATATACAGGGGGCACCGGTACAGAGTCAATGTGGAGGCTATATACAGGGGGTACCGGTACAGAGTCAATGTGGAGGCTATATACAGGGGGTACCGGTACAGAGTCAATGTGGAGGCTATATACAGGGGGTACCGGTACAGAGTCAATGTGGAGGCCATATACATGGGGTACCGGTACAGAGTCAATGTGGAGGCTATATACAGGGGGTACCAGTAAAGAGTCAATGTGGAGGCTATATACAGGGGGTACCGGTACAGAGTCAATGTGGAGGCTATATACAGGGGGCACCGGTACAGAGTCAATGTGGAGGCTATATACAGGGGGTACCGGTACAGAGTCAATGTGGAGGCTATATACAGGGGGTACCGGTACAGAGTCAATGTGGAGGCTATATACAGGGGGTACCGGTACAGAGTCAATGTGGAGGCTATATACAGGGGGTACCGGTACAGAGTCAATGTGGAGGCTATATACAGGGGGTACCGGTACAGAGTCAATGTGGAGGCTATATACAGGGGGTACCGGTACAGAGTCAATGTGGAGGCTATATACAGGGGGGTACCGGTACAGAGTCAATGTGGAGGCTATATACAGGGGGTACCGGTACAGAGTCAATGTGGAGGCTATATACAGGGGGTACCGGTACAGAGTCAATGTGGAGGCTATATACAGGGGGTACCGGTACAGAGTCAATGTGGAGGCTATATACAGGGGGTACCGGTACAGAGTCAATGTGGAGGCTATATACAGGGGGGGTACCGGTACAGAGTCAATGTGGAGGCTAAATACAGGGGGTACCGGTACAGAGTCAATGTGGAGGCTATATACAGGCGGTACCGGTACAGAGTCAATGTGGAGGCTATATACAGGGGGTACCGGTACAGAGTCAATGTGGAGGCTATATACAGGGTGTTACGGTACAGAGTCAATGTAGAGGCTATATACAGGGGGTACCGGTACAGAGTCAATGTGGAGGCTATATACAGGGGGGTACAGGTACAGAGTCAATGTGGAGGCTATATACAGGGGGTACCGGTACAGAGTCAATGTGGAGGCTATATACAGGGGGTACTGGTACTGAGTCAACGTGGAGGCTATATACAGGGGGTACCGGTACTGAGTCAACGTGGAGGCTATATACAGGGGGTACCGGTACAGAGTCAATGTGGAGGCTATATACAGGGGGTACCGGTACAGAGTCAATGTGGAGGCTATATACAGGGGGTACCGGTACAGAGTCAATGTGGAGGCTATATACAGGGGGTACCGGTACAGGGTCAATGTGGAGGCTATATACAGGGGGTACAGGTACAGAGTCAATGTGGAGGCTATATACAGGGGGTACCAGTATAGAGTCAATGTGGAGGCTATATACAGGGGGTACCGGTACAGAGTCAATGTGGAGGCTATATACAGGGGGTACCGGTACAGAGTCAATGTGGAGGCTATATACAGGGGGTACCGGTACAGGGTCAATGTGGAGGCTATATACAGGGGGGTACCGGTACAGGGTCAATGTGGAGGCTATATACAGGGGGGGTACCGGTACAGAGTCAATGTGGAGGCTATATACAGGGGGTACCGGTACAGAGTCAATGTGGAGGCTATATACAGGGGGGTACAGGTACAGAGTCAATGTGGAGGCTATATACAGGGGGTACCAGTATAGCGTCAATGTGGAGGCTATATACCGGGGGTACCGGTACAGAGTCAATGTGGAGGCTATATACAGGGGGGTACCGGTACAGAGTCAATGTGGAGGCTATATACAGGGGGTACCGGTACAGGGTCATGTGGAGGCTATATACAGGGGGTACAGGTACAGAGTCAATGTGGAGGCTATATACAGGGGGTACCAGTATAGAGTCAATGTTGAGGCTATATACAGGGGGTACCGGTACAGAGTCAATGTGGAGGCTATATACAGGGGGTACCGGTACAGAGTCAATGTGGAGGCTATATACAGGGGGTACCGGTACAGAGTCAATGTGGAGGCTATATACAGGGGGTACCGGTACAGAGTCAATGTGGAGGCTATATACCGGGGGTACCGGTACAGAGTCAATGTGGAGGCTATATACAGGGGGTACCGGTACAGAGTCAATGTGGAGGCTATATACAGGGGGTACCGGTACAGGGTCATGTGGAGGCTATATACAGGGGGTACAGGTACAGAGTCAATGTGGAGGCTATATACAGGGGGTACCAGTATAGAGTCAATGTTGAGGCTATATACAGGGGGTACCGGTACAGAGTCAATGTGGAGGCTATATACAGGGGGTACCGGTACAGAGTCAATGTGGAGGCTATATACAGGGGGTACCGGTACAGAGTCAATGTGGAGGCTATATACAGGGGGCACCGGTACAGAGTCAATGTGGAGGCTATATACAGGGGGTACCGGTACAGAGTCAATGTGGAGGCTATATACAGGGGGTACCGGTACAGAGTCAATGTGGAGGCTATATACAGGGGGTACCGGTACAGAGTCAATGTGGAGGCCATATACATGGGGTACCGGTACAGAGTCAATGTGGAGGCTATATACAGGGGGTACCAGTAAAGAGTCAATGTGGAGGCTATATACAGGGGGTACCGGTACAGAGTCAATGTGGAGGCTATATACAGGGGGTACCGGTACAGAGTCAATGTGGAGGCTATATACAGGGGGTACCGGTACAGAGTCAATGTGGAGGCTATATACAGGGGGGGTACCGGTACAGGGTCAATGTGGAGGCTATATACAGGGGGTACCAGTACAGAGTCAATGTGGAGGTTATATACAGGGGGTACCGGTACAGAGTCAATGTGGAGGCTATATACAGGGGGGTACCGGTACAGAGTCAATGTGCAGGCTATATACAGGGGGTACCGGTACAGGGTCATGTGGAGGCTATATACAGGGGGTACAGGTACAGAGTCAATGTGGAGGCTATATACAGGGGGTACCAGTATAGAGTCAATGTGGAGGCTATATACAGGGGGTACCGGTACAGAGTCAATGTGGAGGCTATATACAGGGGGTACCGGTACAGAGTCAATGTGGAGGCTATATACAGGGGGTACCGGTACAGAGTCAATGTGGAGGCTATATACAGGGGGCACCGGTACAGAGTCAATGTGGAGGCTATATACAGGGGGTACCGGTACAGAGTCAATGTGGAGGCTATATACAGGGGGTACCGGTACAGAGTCAATGTGGAGGCTATATACAGGGGGTACCGGTACAGAGTCAATGTGGAGGCTATATACAGGGGGGGTACCGGTACAGGGTCAATGTGGAGGCTATATACAGGGGGTACCGGTACAGAGTCAATGTGGAGGCTATATACAGGGGGTACCGGTACAGAGTCAACGTGGAGGCTATATACAGGGGGGTACAGGTACAGAGTCAATGTGGAGGCTATATACAGGGGGTACCAGTATAGAGTCAATGTGGAGGCTATATACCGGGGGTACCGGTACAGAGTCAATGTGGAGGCTATATACAGGGGGTACCGGTACAGAGTCAATGTGGAGGCTATATACAGGGGGTACCGGTACAGAGTCAATGTGGAGGCTATATACAGGGGGCACCGGTACAGAGTCAATGTGGAGGCTATATACAGGGGGTACCGGTACAGAGTCAATGTGGAGGCTATATACAGGGGGTACCGGTACAGAGTCAATGTGGAGGCTATATACAGGGGGTACCGGTACAGAGTCAATGTGGAGGCCATATACATGGGGTACCGGTACAGAGTCAATGTGGAGGCTATATACAGGGGGTACCAGTAAAGAGTCAATGTGGAGGCTATATACAGGGGGTACCGGTACAGAGTCAATGTGGAGGCTATATACAGGGGGTACCGGTACAGAGTCAATGTGGAGGCTATATACAGGGGGTACCGGTACAGAGTCAATGTGGAGGCTATATACAGGGGGGGTACCGGTACAGGGTCAATGTGGAGGCTATATACAGGGGGTACCAGTACAGAGTCAATGTGGAGGTTATATACAGGGGGTACCGGTACAGAGTCAATGTGGAGGCTATATACAGGGGGGTACCGGTACAGAGTCAATGTGCAGGCTATATACAGGGGGTACCGGTACAGGGTCATGTGGAGGCTATATACAGGGGGTACAGGTACAGAGTCAATGTGGAGGCTATATACAGGGGGTACCAGTATAGAGTCAATGTGGAGGCTATATACAGGGGGTACCGGTACAGAGTCAATGTGGAGGCTATATACAGGGGGTACCGGTACAGAGTCAATGTGGAGGCTATATACAGGGGGTACCGGTACAGAGTCAATGTGGAGGCTATATACAGGGGGCACCGGTACAGAGTCAATGTGGAGGCTATATACAGGGGGTACCGGTACAGAGTCAATGTGGAGGCTATATACAGGGGGTACCGGTACAGAGTCAATGTGGAGGCTATATACAGGGGGTACCGGTACAGAGTCAATGTGGAGGCTATATACAGGGGGGGTACCGGTACAGGGTCAATGTGGAGGCTATATACAGGGGGTACCGGTACAGAGTCAATGTGGAGGCTATATACAGGGGGTACCGGTACAGAGTCAACGTGGAGGCTATATACAGGGGGGTACAGGTACAGAGTCAATGTGGAGGCTATATACAGGGGGTACCAGTATAGAGTCAATGTGGAGGCTATATACCGGGGGTACCGGTACAGAGTCAATGTGGAGGCTATATACAGGGGGTACCGGTACAGAGTCAATGTGGAGGCTATATACAGGGGGTACCGGTACAGGGTCATGTGGAGGCTATATACAGGGGGTACAGGTACAGAGTCAATGTGGAGGCTATATACAGGGGGTACCAGTATAGAGTCAATGTGGAGGCTATATACAGGGGGTACCGGTACAGAGTCAATGTGGAGGCTATATACAGGGGGTACCGGTACAGAGTCAATGTGGAGGCTATATACAGGGGGTACCGGTACAGAGTCAATGTGGAGGCTATATACAGGGGGCACCGGTACAGAGTCAATGTGGAGGCTATATACAGGGGGTACCGGTACAGAGTCAATGTGGAGGCTATATACAGGGTATTACGGTACAGAGTCAATGTGGAGGCTATATACAGGGGGTACCGGTACAGAGTCAATGTGGAGGCTATATACAGGGGGTACCGGTACAGAGTCAATGTGGAGGCTATATACAGGGGGTACCGGTACAGAGTCAATGTGGAGGCTATATACAGGGGGTACCGGTACAGAGTCAATGTGGAGGCTATATACAGGGGGTACCGGTACAGAGTCAATGTGGAGGCTATATACAGGGGGGTACCGGTACAGAGTGAATGTGGAGGCTATATACAGGGGGTACCGGTACAGAGTCAATGTGGAGGCTATATACAGGGGGTACCGGTACAGAGTCAATGTGGAGGCTATATACAGGGGGTACCGGTACAGAGTCAATGTGGAGGCTATATACAGAGGGTACCGGTACAGAGTCAATGTGGAGGCTATATACAGGGGGGTACCAGTACAGAGTCAATGTGGAGGCTATATACAGGGGGTACAGAGTCAATGTGGAGGCTATATACAGGGGGTACCGGTACAGAGTCAATGTGGAGGCTATATACAGGGGGTACTGAGTCAATGTGGAGGATATATACAGGGGGTACCGGTACAGAGTCAATGTGGAGGCTATATACAGGGGGTACCGGTACAGAGTCAATGTGGAGGCTATATACAGGGGGTACCGGTACAGAGTCAATGTGGAGGCTATATACAGGGGGTACTAGTACAGAGTCAATGTGGAGGCTATATACAGGGGGTACCGGTACAGAGTCAATGTGGAGGCTATATACAGGGGGTACCGGTACAGAGTCAATGTGGAGGCTATATACAGGGGGGTACCGGTACAGAGTCAATGTGGAGGCTATATACAGGGTATTACGGTACAGAGTCAATGTGGAGGCTATATACAGGGGGTACCGGTACAGAGTCAATGTGGAGGCTATATACAGGGGGTACCGGTACAGAGTCAATGTGGAGGCTATATACAGGGGGTACCGGTACAGAGTCAATGTGGAGGCTATATACAGGGGGTACCGGTACAGAGTCAATGTGGAGGCTATATACAGGGGGGTACCGGTACAGAGTGAATGTGGAGGCTATATACAGGGGGTACCGGTACAGAGTCAATGTGGAGGCTATATACAGGGGGTACCGGTACAGAGTCAATGTGGAGGCTATATACAGGGGGTACTGGTACAGAGTCAATGTGGAGGCTATATACAGGGGGTACCGGTACAGAGTCAATGTGGAGGCTATATACAGGGGGTACCGGTACAGAATCAATGTGGAGGCTATATACAGGGGGGTACCGGTACAGAGTGAATGTGGAGGCTATATACAGGGGGTACCGGTACAGAGTCAATGTGGAGGCTATATACAGGGGGTACCGGTACAGAGTCAATGTGGAGGCTATATACAGGGGGTACCGGTACAGAGTCAATGTGGAGGCTATATACAGGGGGTACCGGTACAGAGTCAATGTGGAGGCTATATACAGGGGGTACCGGTACAGAGTCAATGTGGAGGCTATATACAGGGGGTACCGGTACAGAGTCAATGTGGAGGCTATATACAGGGGGTACCGGTACAGAGTCAATGTGGAGGCTATATACAGGGGGTACCGGTACAGAGTCAATGTGGAGGCTATATACAGGGGGTACCGGTACAGAGTCAATGTGGAGGCTATATACAGGGGGGTACCGGTACAGAGTGAATGTGGAGGCTATATACAGGGGGTACCGGTACAGAGTCAATGTGGAGGCTATATACAGGGGGTACCGGTACAGAGTCAATGTGGAGGCTATATACAGGGGGTACCGGTACAGAGTCAATGTGGAGGCTATATACAGAGGGTACCGGTACAGAGTCAATGTGGAGGCTATATACAGGGGGGTACCAGTACAGAGTCAATGTGGAGGCTATATACAGGGGGTACAGAGTCAATGTGGAGGCTATATACAGGGGGTACCGGTACAGAGTCAATGTGGAGGCTATATACAGGGGGTACTGAGTCAATGTGGAGGATATATACAGGGGGTACCGGTACAGAGTCAATGTGGAGGCTATATACAGGGGGTACCGGTACAGAGTCAATGTGGAGGCTATATACAGGGGGTACCGGTACAGAGTCAATGTGGAGGCTATATACAGGGGGTACTAGTACAGAGTCAATGTGGAGGCTATATACAGGGGGTACCGGTACAGAGTCAATGTGGAGGCTATATACAGGGGGTACCGGTACAGAGTCAATGTGGAGGCTATATACAGGGGGGTACCGGTACAGAGTCAATGTGGAGGCTATATACAGGGTATTACGGTACAGAGTCAATGTGGAGGCTATATACAGGGGGTACCGGTACAGAGTCAATGTGGAGGCTATATACAGGGGGTACCGGTACAGAGTCAATGTGGAGGCTATATACAGGGGGTACCGGTACAGAGTCAATGTGGAGGCTATATACAGGGGGGTACCGGTACAGAGTGAATGTGGAGGCTATATACAGGGGGTACCGGTACAGAGTCAATGTGGAGGCTATATACAGGGGGTACCGGTACAGAGTCAATGTGGAGGCTATATACAGGGGGTACCAGTACAGAGTCAATGTGGAGGCTATATACAGGGGGTACCGGTACAGAGTCAATGTGGAGGCTATATACAGGGGGTACCGGTACAGAGTCAATGTGGAGCTCACCCCTCTCCTCTCCCCTAACTACATGTACAAATTACCTCGACTAACCGGTGACCCCGCACATTTACTCTGTACCGGTACCGCCTGCATATAGTCTCATTACTAACCGGTGACCCCGCACATTGACTCTGTACCGGTACCCCCTGTATATAGCCTCATTACTAACCGGTACCCCCTGTATATAGCCTCATTACTAACCGGTACCGCCTGCATGTAGTCTCATTACTAACCGGTACCCCCTGTATATAGCCTCATTACTAACCGGTACCCTCCACATTGACTCTGCACCGGTACCCCCTGCATATAGTCTCATTACTAACCGCTACCCCCTGCATATAGTCTCATTACTAACCGATACCCCCTGCATATAGTCTCATTACTAACCGCTACCCCCTGCATATAGTCTCATTACTAACCGATACCCCCTGCATATAGTCTCATTACTAACCGCTACCCCCTGCATATAGTCTCATTACTAACCGATACCCCCTGCATATAGTCTCATTACTAACCGATACCCCCTGCATATAGTCTCATTACTAACCGCTACCCCCTGCATATAGTCTCATTACTAACCGCTACCCCCTGCATATAGTCTCATTACTAACCGATACCCCCTGCATATAGTCTCATTACTAACCGATACCCCCTGCATATAGTCTCATTACTAACCGCTACCCCCTGCATATAGTCTCATTACTAACCGCTACCCCCTGCATATAGTCTCATTACTAACCGATACCCCCTGCATATAGTCTCATTACTAACCGATACCCCCTGCATATAGTCTCATTACTAACCGATACCCCCTGCATATAGTCTCATTACTAACCGATACCCCCTGCATATAGTCTCATTACTAACCGATACCCCCTGCATATAGTCTCATTACTAACCGATACCCCCTGCATATAGTCTCATTACTAACCGCTACCCCCTGCATATAGTCTCATTACTAACCGATACCCCCTGCATATAGTCTCATTACTAACCGATACCCCCTGCATATAGTCTCATTACTAACCGATACCCCCTGCATATAGTCTCATTACTAACCGCTACCCCCTGCATATAGTCTCATTACTAACCGATACCCCCTGCATATAGTCTCATTACTAACCGATACCCCCTGCATATAGTCTCATTACTAACCGCTACCCCCTGCATATAGTCTCATTACTAACCGCTACCCCCTGCATATAGTCTCATTACTAACCGATACCCCCTGCATATAGTCTCATTACTAACCGATACCCCCTGCATATAGTCTCATTACTAACCGATACCCCCTGCATATAGTCTCATTACTAACCGCTACCCCCTGCATATAGTCTCATTACTAACCGATACCCCCTGCATATAGTCTCATTACTAACCGCTACCCCCTGCATATAGTCTCATTACTAACCGATACCCCCTGCATATAGTCTCATTACTAACCGATACCCCCTGCATATAGTCTCATTACTAACCGATACCCCCTGCATATAGTCTCATTACTAACCGATACCCCCTGCATATAGTCTCATTACTAACCGATACCCCCTGCATATAGTCTCATTACTAACCGATACCCCCTGCATATAGTCTCATTACTAACCGATACCCCCTGCATATAGTCTCATTACTAACCGATACCCCCTGCATATAGTCTCATTACTAACCGATACCCCCTGCATATAGTCTCATTACTAACCGATACCCCCTGCATATAGTCTCATTACTAACCGATACCCCCTGCATATAGTCTCATTACTAACCGATACCCCCTGCATATAGTCTCATTACTAACCGATACCCCCTGCATATAGTCTCATTACTAACCGCTACCCCCTGCATATAGTCTCATTACTAACCGATACCCCCTGCATATAGTCTCATTACTAACCGATACCCCCTGCATATAGTCTCATTACTAACCGATACCCCCTGCATATAGTCTCATTACTAACCGATACCCCCTGCATATAGTCTCATTACTAACCGATACCCCCTGCATATAGTCTCATTACTAACCGATACCCCCTGCATATAGTCTCATTACTAACCGCTACCCCCTGCATATAGTCTCATTACTAACCGATACCCCCTGCATATAGTCTCAATATTATTATTATTATTATTTAATTATTTGTAATTTGTTACTTTTAGTTCTTATTCTTATTATTTTTACTGCATCAAGTTAAGCATTTCACTGTGAGGTCTACTACACCTGTTGTATTCAGCATTTCACTGTGAGGTCTACTACACCTGTTGTATTCAGCATTTCACTGTGAGGTCTACTACACCTGTTGTATTCTGCATTTCACTGTGAGGTCTACTACACCTGTTGTATTCAGCATTTCACTGTGAGGTCTACTACACCTGTTGTATTCAGCATTTCACTGTGAGGTCTACTACACCTGTTGTATTCATGTGACTAATCAAATTTGATTTAAATCTTTTCTTGCCCTTTCACCCTCTGAATGGCACACAAAAATCATTCTTTAACCCGTCTCTTCCCCTTCGTCTACACTGATTTTTAATGAATTTAACAGGTGACATCAAGAAGGGATCATAGATTTCACCTGGATTCACCTGGTCGGTCTGTCATGGGGATGGAATGTGCTAGACTTTGAACATTGAGATATTAAATGATTGATAGGAAACGAGAGAGAGGTTATGTTAGAAGTTAGTGGTTCTCAGAAGAAAGACAGAAGGCTTTGGAATGTGTTTGATGGAGGAGAGGAGAGGAGAGGGGAGGAGGGGAGAGGAGGGGAGAGAGGAGAGGAGAGGGGAGGAGAGGAGAGGAGAGGAGGGGAGAGGAGGGGAGGGGAGGGGAGGAGAGGAGGAGAGGAGAGGAGGGGAGAGGAGGGGAGAGAGGAGAGGAGAGGTGAGGACAGGAGGAGAGGAGAGGGGTGAGGACAGGAGGAGAGGAGAGGGGAGGAGAGGGGAGGAGAGGAGAGGAGAGGAGGAGAGGAGAGGAGGGGAGAGGAGGGGAGAGAGGAGAGGAGAGGAGAGGAGGGGAGAGGAGAGGAGAGGAGAGGAGGGGAGAGGAGAGGAGGGGAGAGAGGAGAGGAGAGGAGGGGAGGAGAGGAGGGGAGGAGAGGGGAGGAGAGGAGGGGAGGAGAGGAGGGGAGGAGAGGAGAGAGGAGAGGTGAGGACAGGAGGAGAGGAGAGGGGTGAGGACAGGAGGAGAGGAGAGGGGTGAGGACAGGAGGAGAGGGGAGGGGAGGAGAGGGGAGGAGAGGAGAGGGGAGGAGAGGAGAGGAGGGGAGAGGTGGGGAGAGAGGAGAGGAGAGGTGAGGACAGGAGGAGAGGAGAGGGGTGAGGAGGAGAGGAGAGGGGAGGAGAGGGGAGGAGAGGAGAGGAGAGGAGGAGGGGAGAGGAGGGGAGAGAGGAGAGGAGAGGAGGGGAGAGGAGAGGAGGGGAGAGAGGAGAGGAGAGGAGAGGAGAGGAGAGGAGAGGAGGGGAGAGAGGAGAGGTGAGGACAGGAGGAGAGGAGAGGGGTGAGGACAGGAGGAGAGGAGAGGGGTGAGGACAGGAGGAGAGGGGAGGGGAGGAGAGGGGAGGAGAGGAGAGGAGGGGAGAGGAGGGGAGAGAGGAGAGGAGAGGTGAGGACAGGAGGAGAGGAGAGGGGTGAGGACAAGAGGAGAGGAGAGGAGAGGGGTGAGGACAGGAGGAGAGGGGAGGGGAGGAGAGGGGAGGGGTGAGGACAGGAGGAGAGGAGAGGAGAGGGGAGGAGAGGGGAGGGGAGAGGAGAGGTGAGGACAGGAGGAGAGGAGAGGGGTGAGGACAGGAGGAGAGGAGAGGGGAGGAGAGGAGAGGAGAGGGGAGGGGTGAGGACAGGAGGAGAGGAGCGGGGAGGGGAGGAGAGGAGAGGGGAGGAGAGGGGTGAGGAGAGGAGAGGAGAGGGGAGGAGAGGAGAGGAGTGAGGTCAGGAGGTGAGGAGAGGGGTGAGGACAAGAGGAGAGGGGAGGGGTGAGGACAAGAGGAGAGGGGAGGAGAGGGGTGAGGTCAGGAGGTGAGGAGAGGGGTGAGGACAAGAGGGGAGGGGTGAGGACAAGAGGAGAGGGGAGGGGTGAGGACAAGAGGAGAGGGGAGGAGAGGGGTGAGGACAAGAGGAGAGGGGAGGGGTGAGGACAAGAGGAGAGGGGAGGGGTGAGGACAAGAGGAGAGGGGTGAGGACAGGAGGAGAGGGGAGGAGAGGGGTGAGGACAAGAGGAGAGGGGAGGAGAGGGGTGAGGACAAGAGGAGAGGGGAGGAGAGGGGTGAGGACAAGAGGAGAGGGGAGGGGTGAGGACAAGAGGAGAGGGGTGAGGACAAGAGGAGAGGGGAGGAGAGGGGTGAGGACAAGAGGAGAGGGGAGGAGAGGGGTGAGGACAAGAGGAGAGGGGAGGAGAGGGGTGAGGACAGGAGGAGAGGGGTGAGGTCAAGAGGAGAGGGGAGGAGAGGGGTGAGGACAGGAGGAGAGGGGTGAGGAGAGGAGGAGAGGAGAGGGGTGAGGAGAGGGGTGAGGTCAGGAGGAGAGGAGAGGGGTGAGGAGAGGGGTGAGGACAGGAGGAGAGGGGTGAGGTCAAGAGGAGAGGAGAGGGGTGAGGACAGGAGGAGAGGGGTGAGGAGAGGGGTGAGGTCAGGAGGAGAGGAGAGGGGTGAGGTCAGGAGGAGAGGAGAGGAGAGGGGTGAGGACAGGAGGAGAGGAGAGGGGTGAGGAGAGGGGTGAGGTCAGGAGGAGAGGAGAGGGGTGAGGAGAGGGGTGAGGTCAGGAGGAGAGGAGAGGGGTGAGGTCAGGAGGAGAGGAGAGGAGAGGGGTGAGGACAGGAGGAGAGGGGTGAGGACAGGAGGAGAGGAGAGGAGAGGGGTGAGGACAGGAGGAGAGGGGTGAGGACAGGAGGAGAGGAGAGGAGAGGGGTGAGGTCAGGAGGAGAGGGGTGAGGACAGGAGGAGAGGGGTGAGGACAGGAGGAGAGGGGTGAGGTCAGGAGGAGAGGGGTGAGGACAGGAGGAGAGGGGTGAGGACAGGAGGAGAGGGGTGAGGACAGGAGGAGAGGGGTGAGGAGAGGGGTGAGGACAGGAGGAGAGGAGAGGGGTGAGGAGAGGAGAGGGGTGAGGACAGGAGGAGAGGGGTGAGGAGAGGAGAGGGGTGAGGAGAGGAGAGGGGTGAGGACAGGAGAGGGGTGAGGACAGGAGGAGAGGAGAGGGGTGAGGAGAGGAGAGGGGTGAGGAGAGGGGTGAGGTCAGGAGGAGAGGGGTGAGGAGAGGGGTGAGGACAGGAGGAGAGGGGTGAGGTCAGGAGGAGAGGGGTGAGGACAGGAGGAGAGGGGTGAGGTCAGGAGGAGAGGAGAGGGGTGAGGACGAGAGGAGAGGGGTGAGGAGAGGGGTGAGGACAGGAGAGGAGAGATTCTCTGAAGAAAGTAAAATTTGTTTGTTATCCTGTTACCCTCTTTATTAGCTTCCTGTAGAGCCATAACATGTAAGGATTGGACAGAAAGGGTTAGTGGGAAGCATATAAACTGAGGATTGGACAGAAAGGGTTAGTGGGATGGATATAAACTGAGGATTGGACAGAAAGGGTTGGTGGGATGCATATAAACTGAGGATTGGACAGAAAGGGTTAGTAGGAAGCATATAAACTGAGGATTGGACAGAAAGGGTTAGTGGGATGGATATAAACTGAGGATTGGACAGAAAGGGTTAGTGGGATGCATATAAACTGAGGATTGGACAGAAAGGGTTAGTCATATAAACTGAGGATTGGACAGAAAGGGTTAGTGGGATGCATATAAACTGAGGATTGGACAGAAAGGAATAGTCATATAAACTGAGGATTGGACAGAAAGGGTTGGTGGGATGCATATAAACTGAGGATTGGACAGAAAGGGTTGGTGGGATGCATATAAACTGAGGATTGGACAGAAAGGGTTAGTGGGATGCATATAAACTGAGGATTGGACAGAAAGGGTTAGTGGGATGCATATAAACTGAGGATTGGACAGAAAGGGTTAGTAGGAAGCATATAAACTGAGGATTGGACAGAAAGGGTTAGTGGGATGGATATAAACTGAGGATTGGACAGAAAGGGTTAGTGGGATGCATATAAACTGAGGATTGGACAGAAAGGGTTAGTCATATAAACTGAGGATTGGACAGAAAGGGTTAGTGGGATGCATATAAACTGAGGATTGGACAGAAAGGGTTAGTGGGATGCATATAAACTGAGGATTGGACAGAAAGGGTTAGTAGGAAGCATATAAACTGAGGATTGGACAGAAAGGGTTAGTGGGATGGATATAAACTGAGGATTGGACAGAAAGGGTTAGTGGGATGCATATAAACTGAGGATTGGACAGAAAGGGTTAGTCATATAAACTGAGGATTGGACAGAAAGGGTTAGTAGGAAGCATATAAACTGAGGATTGGACAGAAAGGGTTAGTAGTCCATATAAACTGTGAGGATTGGACAGAAAGGGTTAGTGGGATGCATATAAACTGAGGATTGGACAGAAAGGGTTAGTGGGATGCATATAAACTGAGGATTGGACAGAAAGGGTTAGTGGGATGCATATAAACTGAGGATTGGACAGAAAGGGTTAGTGGGATGCATATAAACTGAGGATTGGACAGAAAGGGTTAGTGGGATGCATATAAACTGAGGATTGGACAGAAAGGGTTAGTCATATAAACTGAGGATTGGACAGAAAGGGTTAGTGGGATGCATATAAACTGAGGATTGGACAGAAAGGAATAGTCATATAAACTGAGGATTGGACAGAAAGGGTTGGTGGGATGCATATAAACTGAGGATTGGACAGAAAGGGTTAGTGGGATGCATATAAACTGAGGATTGGACAGAAAGGGTTAGTGGGATGCATATAAACTGAGGATTGGACAGAAAGGGTTAGTAGGAAGCATATAAACTGAGGATTGGACAGAAAGGGTTAGTGGGATGGATATAAACTGAGGATTGGACAGAAAGGGTTAGTGGGATGCATATAAACTGAGGATTGGACAGAAAGGGTTAGTGGGATGGATATAAACTGAGGATTGGACAGAAAGGGTTAGTGGGATGCATATAAACTGAGGATTGGACAGAAAGGGTTAGTCATATAAACTGAGGATTGGACAGAAAGGGTTAGTGGGATGCATATAAACTGGGGATTGGACAGAAAGGGATAGTGGGATGCATATAAACTGAGGATTGGACAGAAAGGGTTAGTGGGATGCATATAAACTGAGGATTGGACAGAAAGGGTTAGTGGGATGCATATAAACTGAGGATTGGACAGAAAGGGTTAGTGGGATGCATATAAACTGAGGATTAGACAGAAAGGGTTAGTGGGATGCATATAAACTGAGGATTGGACAGAAAGGGTTAGTGGGATGCATATAAATTGAGGATTGGACAGAAAGGGTTGGTGGGATGCATATAAACTGAGGATTGGACAGAAAGGGTTAGTAGTCCATATAAACTGTGAGGATTGGACAGAAAGGGTTAGTGGGATGCATATAAACTGAGGATTGGACAGAAAGGGTTAGTGGGATGCATATAAACTGAGGATTGGACAGAAAGGGTTAGTGGGATGCATATAAATTGAGGATTGGACAGAAAGGGTTGGTGGGATGCATATAAACTGAGGATTGGACAGAAAGGGTTAGTAGTCCATATAAACTGAGGATTGGACAGAAAGGGTTAGTAGGATGCATATAAACTGAGGATTGGACAGAAAGGGTTAGTCATATAAACTGAGGATTGGACAGAAAGGGTTAGTGGGATGCATATACACTGAGGATTGGACAGAAAGGAATAGTCATATAAACTGAGGATTGGACAGAAAGGGGTAGTGGGATGCATATAAATTGAGGATTGGACAGAAAGGGTTAGTAGGAAGCATATAAACTGAGGATTGGACAGAAAGGGTTAGTAGTCCATATAAACTGTGAGGATTGGACAGAAAGGGTTAGTGGGATGCATATAAACTGAGGATTGGACAGAAAGGGTTAGTGGGATGCATATAAACTGAGGATTGGACAGAAAGGGTTAGTGGGATGCATATAAATTGAGGATTGGACAGAAAGGGTTGGTGGGATGCATATAAACTGAGGATTGGACAGAAAGGGTTAGTAGGAAGCATATAAACTGAGGATTGGACAGAAAGGGTTAGTAGTCCATATAAACTGTGAGGATTGGACAGAAAGGGTTAGTGGGATGCATATAAACTGAGGATTGGACAGAAAGGGTTAGTGGGATGCATATAAACTGAGGATTGGACAGAAAGGGTTAGTAGGATGCATATAAATTGAGGATTGGACAGAAAGGGGTAGTGGGATGCATATAAACTGAGGATTGGACAGAAAGGGTTAGTGGGATGCATATAAACTGAGGATTGGACAGAAAGGGTTAGTAGGATGCATATAAATTGAGGATTGGACAGAAAGGGTTAGTGGGATGCATATAAACTGAGGATTGGACAGAAAGGGGTAGTGGGATGCATATAAACTGAGGATTGGACAGAAAGGGTTAGTGGGATGCATATAAACTGAGGATTGGACAGAAAGGGGTAGTCATATAAACTGAGGATTGGACAGAAAGGGGTAGTGGGATGCATATAAACTGAGGATTGGACAGAAAGGGTTAGTGGGATGCATATAAACTGAGGATTGGACAGAAAGGGTTAGTAGGAAGCATATAAACTGAGGATTGGACAGAAAGGGGTAGTGGGATGCATATAAACTGAGGATTGGACAGAAAGGGGTAGTGGGATGCATATAAACTGAGGATTGGACAGAAAGGGTTAGTGGGATGCATATAAACTGAGGATTGGACAGAAAGGGTTAGTGGGATGCATATAAACTGAGGATTGGACAGAAAGGGTTAGTGGGATGCATATAAACTGAGGATTGGACAGAAAGGGGTAGTGGGATGCATATAAACTGAGGATTGGACAGAAAGGGGTAGTGGGATGCATATAAACTGAGGATTGACATAGTCCATGTCCTGTCCCACTAATGGACTCTCAACAACAGGTCAGACATGTCTTAAGCTTTCATAGAGGAATGTATTATTGTAGTAATTCCTACAGGTCCCAACACATACAGTCTAAAAGTGCTTTCTAGCTAATGTTCAGTTAGCATAACAGGTTCTGCTACGGAGTAGTCAAACATTATCTAACACTAGCTAATGTTCTGTTAGCATAACCGGTTCTGCTACGGAGTAGTCAAACATTATCTAACACTAGCTAATGTTCTGTTAGCATAACCGGTTCTGCTACGGAGTAGTCAAACATTATCTAACACTAGCTAGGTCACATGACATGGGTCTGGTAAGAAAGGACAGACATGTAGAACTAGGGGTTAGGGAGAAAGGGTAGGGGTTAGGGGGGTAGGGGTTGGGGGTAGGGGTAGGGGTAAGGGTTAGGGGTAGGGGGTAGGGGTTAGGGGGTAGGGGTTAGGGGGAGGGAGAAAGGGAAGGGGTTAGGGGTTAGGGGTTAGGGGGTAGGGGTTAGGGGGAGGGAGAAAGGGAAGGGGTAGGGGTTAGGGGTAGGGGGTAGGGGTTAGGGGTAGGGGTTAGGGGTTAGGGGTAGAGGTAGGGGTAGGGGTTAGGGGTTAGGGGGGAGGGAGAAAGGGTTAGGGTTAGGGGTTAGGGGGTAGGGGTTAGGGGTTAGGGGGGAGGGAGAAAGGGAAGGGGTTAGGGGTTAGGGGGAGGGGTTAGGGGTAGGGGGGAGGGGTAAGGGGTTGGGGGTAGGGGTTAGGGGGAGGGAGAAAGGGAAGGGGTTAGGGGGTTAGGGGTAGAGGTAAGGGGTTAGGGGTTAGGGGGAAAGGGGGGAGGGGTTAGGGGTAGAGGGTAAGGGGGTTAGGGGGGAGGGAGAAAGGGAAGGGGTAGGGGTTAGGGGTAGGGGTAAGGGGGTAGGGGGGTAGGGGTAAGGGGGTAGGGGGGGAGGGGTTAGGGGTAGGGGTTAGGGGGTAGGGGGGGAGGGGTTGGGGGTAGGGGTTAGGGGTTAGGGGTTGGGGGTAGGGGTAGGGGTTAGGGGGTAGGGGTAGGGGTTAGGGGTTGGGGTTAGGGGTAGAGGTAAGGGGTTAGGGGGTAAGGGGTTGGGGTTAGGGTAGGGGTTAGGGGGTAGGGGTAAGGGGTTTAGGGGTAGGAGTTAGGGGTAGGGGTTGGGGGTAGGGGGTTAGGGGGTAGGGGTAAGGGGTTAGGGGGTAGGGTTAAGGGTTAGGGGGTAGGGGTTGGGGGTAGGGGTAAGGGGGTAGGGGTAAGGGGTTAGGGGGTAGGGGTAAGGGGTTAGGGGTAGGGGTTGGGGGTAGGGGTTAGGGGTTAGGGAAAGTATTGAGGTGAGGGAGAAAGTGTGGTGGAACAAGTATTAGCATTGTTAAGTATCTCGCTAGCTGGATCGAATTCTCTGTTAGCTAGCCAGAGAAATGTTGAGCAACATTAGCCAACTTATCTGATCAAATAATTGAGTTCATGGTGTGAAAATTAGCTAGTTAATGTTACAACATCAGATGAGCTAACGTTAGCTAGTTAACGTTACAGCATCAGATGAGCTAACGTTAGCTAGTTAACGTTACAGCATCAGATGAGCTGACGTTAGCTAGTTAACGTTACAACATCAGATGAGCTAACGTTAGCTAGTTAACATTACAACATCAGATGAGCTAACTTTAGCTAGTTAACATTACAACATCAGATGAGCTAACGTTAGCTAGTTAACATTACATCAGATGAGCTAACGTTAGCTAGTTAACATTACAACATCAGATGAGCTAACGTTAGCTAGTTAACGTTACAACATCAGATGAGCTAACGTTAGCTAGTTAACGTTACATCAGATGAGCTAACGTTAGCTAGTTAACGTTACAACATCAGATGAGCTAACGTTAGCTAGTTAACGTTACATCAGATGAGCTAACGTTAGCTAGTTAACGTTACAGCATCAGATGAGCTAACGTTAGCTAGTTAACGTTACAACATCAGATGAGCTAACGTTAGCTAGTTAACATTACATCAGATGAGCTAACGTTAGCTAGTTAACGTTACAACATCAGATGAGCTGACGTTAGCTAGTTAACGTTACAACATCAGATGAGCTGACGTTAGCTAGTTAACGTTACAACATCAGATGAGCTGACGTTAGCTAGTTAACGTTACATCAGATGAGCTAACGTTAGCTAGTTAACGTTACAACATCAGATGAGCTGACGTTAGCTAGTTAACGTTACAACATCAGATGAGCTGACGTTAGCTAGTTAACGTTACAACATCTGCGGTGTGATAATGTGCTTTGTAATAATGTGCAGTGTGATAATGTAATAATGTGCAGTGTGATAATGTGCAGTGTGATAATGTGCAGTGTGATAATGTGCAGTGTGATAATGTGCAGTGTAATAATGTGCAGTGTGATAATGTGCAGTGTGATAATGTGCAGTGTAATAATGTGCAGTGTGATAATGTGCGGCGTGATAATGTGCGGCGTGATAATGTGCAGCGTGATAATGTGCGGCGTGATAATGTGCGGCGTAATAATGTGCGGTGTGATAATGTGCCGTGTGATAATGTGCCGTGTGATAATGTGCCGTGTGATAATGTGCAGTGTAATAATGTGCAGTGTGATAATGTGCAGTGTAATAATGTAATAATGTGCAGTGTAATAATGTAATAATGTGCAGTGTAATAATGTGCAGTGTAATAATGTGCTGTGCAGTGTAATAATGCGCAGTGTAATAATGTGCTGTGCAGTGTAATAATGTGCAGTGTGATAATGAGTGTGATAATGTAATAATGTGCAGTGTAATAATGTAATAATGTGCAGTGTAATAATGTGCAGTGTAATATGTAATAATGTGCAGTGTAATAATGTAATAATGTGCAGTGTGATAATGTAATAATGTGCAGTGTGATAATGTAATAATGCGCAATGTAATAATGTAATAATGTGCAGTGTAATAATGTAATAATGTGCAGTGTAATAATGTGCGGTGTGATAATGTGCAGTGTAATAATGTGCAGTGTGATAATGTGCAGTGTGATAATGTGCAGTGTAATAATGTGATAATGTGCAGTGTAATAATGTGCAGTGTAATAATGTAATGATGTGCGGTGTGATAATGTGCAGTGTAATAATGTGCAGTGTGATAATGTAGTAATGTGCAGTGTAATAATGTGATTATGTGCAGTGTGATTATGTGCGGTGTGATAATGTGCGGTGTGATAATGTGCAGTGTGATAATGTGCAGTGTGATAATGTGCAGTGTAGCCCAAAGATATTGTTTTTGTAGTGTTGAAGGGGGATTATATATTTTTATATATATTTTTTTACTCAGTGAATGTTATTTTTGCTCACATTATTATCCTTACACATTATTATCCTTACACATTGTGTACCTGATCGACGTCTATAGTGGCCACTATAATAGAGCGACAATAGAATGACTGTTAGTTTCATTCTATTTCTACTTTAACACGTCCATACAAACACAATTCTCCGGGGGACTAAT
Source organism: Salmo salar (assembly GCF_965601325.2). Taxonomy (NCBI): domain Eukaryota; kingdom Metazoa; phylum Chordata; class Actinopteri; order Salmoniformes; family Salmonidae; genus Salmo; species Salmo salar. The sequence continues at coordinate 97,491,348 of NC_138306.1, read as the reverse complement.
GTGAAATCCGCCAGCTCTAGCCAGCGGCCTGTCCGTGTTTACGCCCGTTGAACATGGAGTCGCAAACCCCTGAAATCACGCCAGCTTCTTCCTCTTGCAACATGTTGCTTAGCAGTAACTTTATTAGTCCTTGCTCGTTAGCTAGCAACATAATGATCTGCAGCCTGTTTTATCTCCAACACTGTGCCCTCCCTGCTTTGAAACAGCCTGAATGTATGATTTACTTGGTTCGTCCTTCACGTTTATGTGAGTTTTAAAAAACCGACTTCTGAGACCATGTGATCTAAAATAAGGTTCTAGCTGCAGCCTGTTTTATTCCCCTAACCCACGCTGGTCATAGCTACGGATACCCGCGAGGGACATCCTACTACAGTAACGAGCATTCTATTATAAAGGCTGTCATGGTAACAGGCGTTCTATTATAAAGGCTGTCATGGTAACAAGCGTTCTATTATAAAGGCTGTCATGGTAACAGGCGTTCTATTATAAAGGCTGTCATGGTAACGAGCGTTCTATTATAAAGGCTGTCATGGTAACAAGCGTTCTATTATAAAGGCTGTCATGGTAACAAGCGTTCTATTATAAAGGCTGTCATGGTAACAAGCGTTCTATTATAAAGGCTGTCATGGTAACAAGCGTTCTATTATAAAGGCTGTCATGGTAACGAGCGTTCTATTATAAAGGCTGTCATGGTAACGAGCGTTCTATTATAAAGGCTGTCATGGTAACGAGCGTTCTATTATAAAGGCTGTCATGGTAACGAGCGTTCTATTATAAAGGCTGTCATGGTAACAAGCGTTCTATTATAAAGGCTGTCATGGTAACAAGCGTTCTATTATAAAGGCTGTCATGGTAACAAGCGTTCTATTATAAAGGCTGTCGTGGTAACAAGCGTTCTATTATAAAGGCTGTCATGGTAACAAGCGTTCTATTATAAAGGCTGTCGTGGTAACAAGCGTTCTATTATAAAGGCTGTCATGGTAACAAGCATTCTATTATAAAGGCTGTCATGGTAACAAGCGTTCTATTATAAAGGCTGTCGTGGTAACAAGCGTTCTATTATAAAGGCTGTCGTGGTAACAAGCGTTCTATTATAAAGGCTGTCATGGTAACAAGCGTTCTATTATAAAGGCTGTCATGGTAACGAGTGTTCTATTATAAAGGCTGTCATGGTAACAAGCGTTCTATTATAAAGGCTGTCATGGTAACAAGCGTTCTATTATAAAGGCTGTCATGGTAACGAGTGTTCTATTATAAAGGCTGTCATGGTAACAAGCGTTCTATTATAAAGGCTGTCATGGTAACAAGCGTTCTATTATAAAGGCTGTCATGGTAACAGGCGTTCTATTATAAAGGCTGTCATGGTAACGAGTGTTCTATTATAAAGGCTGTCATGGTAACAGGCGTTCTATTATAAAGGCTGTCATGGTAACGAGCGTTCTATTATAAAGGCTGTCATGGTAACAAGCGTTCTATTATAAAGGCTGTCATGGTAACAAGCGTTCTATTATAAAGGCTGTCGTGGTAACAGGCGTTCTATTATAAAGGCTGTCATGGTAACGAGCGTTCTATTATAAAGGCTGTCATGGTAACGAGCGTTCTATTATAAAGGCTGTCGTGGTAACAAGCGTTCTATTATAAAGGCTGTCATGGTAACGAGCGTTCTATTATAAAGGCTGTCATGGTAACGAGCGTTCTATTATAAAGGCTGTCATGGTAACGAGTGTTCTATTATAAAGGCTGTCATGGTAACGAGTGTTCTATTATAAAGGCTGTCATGGTAACAGGCGTTCTATTATAAAGGCTGTCATGGTAACGAGTGTTCTATTATAAAGGCTGTCATGGTAACTGTAATATTAGTGTATTGTAAGTGTCATTTGCAGTGAAGTTTAGTCAACAAATAACATTGGATTATTTTCTTTACATGTTTTAGCTGTGAGTTCGGTTCACATGAACACACAGAGACTGAGCATGTAGATTACATTCTGTGTTGTTTAATTAGTTAAAACCTGCATTTTCCCCCTAGTAGAGATTTATTACATGTTTCAGTACAACAACAATAAAAAGTGTCTGGTTTTAGGGCCCTCAGCAGTTTACATCCCTGGACAGTAGAAAGTAGTTAAGTGTAAAAACATCATATCTAAAAAGCTATGCTGTGTAGCGGCCCATCTATCCTCTAGCCAGGTCCCAGACCTGCTGGTGCCATCAGGGCAAGGAGTGGCATCTATCCTCTAGCCAGGTCCCTGACCTGCTGGTGCCATCAGGTCACAGTTCAGGGTAACTCTCTGTCCTTCCTGTCGATGTACACCAAGCCATGGTCCCCGTAGGCGTCGTAGCTCTCATAGAAGTTGTGTTTGAGCCAGGCAGGTTGGTAGGAGGTGGTGCTGTAGAAGAAGACCTCCATTATGCTGCCTGGGTTCCTCTTCTCTCTCCCCTCCACCTTCCAGTCCTCCAACTCTATCTGAACGGAGGTGCGCTGGTACATGGTTGGGCAGCCCTCGAAGGCGTCCAGGAAGCTCAGCATGGTGTCGTCCACCTTGTACACCTCCCCCCGGACCCTGTGGCCTTCCCCGGGACGGTTCAGCAGGAAGGGGATGTTGTAATTCCCAGCGATCACCAGCGGGTAGCGATCTACGGTACGGGCGTGACCACAGAACCCAGCGTTCCCGTTCCCTTGGTCCGGTAACATCCTGAAGTAGTTGGGCTGACCGTTCTTCAGAGTCCCATAGACAAAGATATAAGTCATCTGGACTGGCCGGAGGTAGATCTGGAAACAGGACGAAAAACGGACCGCTTAAGTTGTCTCACAGTTAAAGGGGATAAGTCCATTTCTGAACCTCTAAATGGATGTGAACCACTGGAGGATGGAGAACGGCTCCTAGTAAAGGCCGGGATGAGTGAACGGAATGGAAACAAACCATTTGTTTTGATGCCGTTCCGTTACTACGGGCAACCGTTCTCCCCAATGAAGGTGCCACCCAACCCTCCTGTGATGTGGACCTATTGGTTCCTGAAGAATATACCGGAACTAATGAATGTCTCGTGAGCGTAGTTCCATCTGTCGTACCCCGTCTGTCGTACCCCGTCTGTCGTACCCAAATCCCCTCTCTCACACAGAGGGGCCCAACGACTAGTCTACCTGCCTCCTCTACACTCTAACCACTAGGCTACCTGCCGCCCCTCCACTCTAACCACTAGGCTACCTGCCGCCCCTCCACTCTAACCACTAGGCTACCTGCCTCCTCTACACTCTAACCACTAGGCTACCTGCCGCCCCTCCACTCTAACCACTAGTCTACCTGCCTCCTCTACACTCTAACCACTAGGCTACCTGCCACCTCTACACTCTAACCACTAGGCTACCTGCCTCCTCTACACTCTAACCACTAGGCTACCTGCCACCTCTACACTCTAACCACTAGGCTACCTGCCTCCTCTACACTCTAACCACTAGGCTACCTGCCTCCTCTACACTCTAACCACTAGGCTACCTGCCTCCTCTACACTCTAACCACTAGTCTACCTGCCTCCTCTACACTCTAACCACTAGACTACCTGCCTCCTCTACACTCTAACCACTAGGCTACCTGCCTCCTCTACACTCTAACCACTAGGCTACCTACCCCCCCTACACTCTAACCACTAGGCTACCTACCCCCCCTACACTCTAACCACTAGGCTACCTGCCGCCTCTACACTCTAACCACTAGACTACCTGCCTCCTCTACACTCTAACCACTAGGCTACCTGCCGCCCCTCCACTCTAACCACTAGTCTACCTGCCTCCTCTACACTCTAACCACTAGGCTACCTGCCTCCTCTACACTCTAACCACTAGGCTACCTACCCCCCCTACACTCTAACCACTAGGCTACCTACCCCCCCTACACTCTAACCACTAGGCTACCTGCCGCCTCTACACTCTAACCACTAGACTACCTGCCTCCTCTACACTCTAACCACTAGGCTACCTGCCGCCCCTCCACTCTAACCACTAGTCTACCTGCCTCCTCTACACTCTAACCACTAGGCTACCTGCCTCCTCTACACTCTAACCACTAGGCTACCTGCCGCCCTCCACTCTAACCACTAGTCTACCTGCCTCCTCTACACTCTAACCACTAGGCTACCTGCCGCCCCTCCACTCTAACCACTAGTCTACCTGCCTCCTCTACACTCTAACCACTAGGCTACCTGCCTCCTCTACACTCTAACCACTAGGCTACCTGCCTCCTCTACACTCTAACCACTAGGCTACCTGCCTCCTCTACACTCTAACCACTAGGCTACCTGCCTCCTCTACACTCTAACCACTAGGCTACCTGCCTCCCTACACTCTAACCACTAGGCTACCTGCCTCCTCTACACTCTAACCACTAGGCTACCTGCCGCCCCTCCACTCTAACCACTAGTCTACCTGCCTCCTCTACACTCTAACCACTAGGCTACCTGCCTCCTCTACACTCTAACCACTAGTCTACCTGCCTCCTCTACACTCTAACCACTAGGCTACCTGCCTCCTCTACACTCTAACCACTAGGCTACCTGCCGCCTCTACACTCTAACCACTAGGCTACCTGCCGCCTCTACACTCTAACCACTAGGCTACCTGCCTCCTCTACACTCTAACCACTAGGCTACCTGCCTCCTCTACACTCTAACCACTAGGCTACCTGCCTCCTCTACACTCTAACCACTAGGCTACCTGCCTCCTCTACACTCTAACCACTAGGCTACCTGCCTCCTCTACACTCTAACCACTAGGCTACCTCCGCCTCTACACTCTAACCACTAGGCTACCTGCCGCCTCTACACTCTAACCACTAGGCTACCTGCCTCCTCTACACTCTAACCACTAGGCTACCTGCCTCCTCTACACTCTAACCACTAGGCTACCTGCCTCCTCTACACTCTAACCACTAGGCTACCTGCCTCCTCTACACTCTAACCACTAGGCTACCTGCCTCCTCTACACTCTAACCACTAGGCTACCTGCCTCCTCTACACTCTAACCACTAGGCTACCTGCCTCCTCTACACTCTAACCACTAGGCTACCTGCCTCCTCTACACTCTAACCACTAGGCTACCTACCTCCTCTACACTCTAACCACTAGGCTACCTGCCTCCTCTACACTCTAACCACTAGGCTACCTGCCTCCTCTACACTCTAACCACTAGGCTACCTGCCTCCTCTACACTCTAACCACTAGGCTACCTGCCTCCTCTACACTCTAACCACTAGGCTACCTGCCTCCTCTACACTCTAACCACTAGGCTACCTGTCCGTCCTCTACACTCTAACCACTAGGCTACCTGCCTCCCTCTCACACTCTAACCACTAGGCTACCTGCCTCCTCTACACTCTAACCACTAGGCTACCTGCCTCCTCTACACTCTAACCACTAGGCTACCTGCTCTCCTCCTCACACTCTAACCACTAGGCTACCCTGCCTCCCCTCCACTCTAACCACTAGGCTACCTGCCTCCCCTCCACTCTAACCACTAGGCTACCTGCCTCCCCTCCACTCTAACCACTAGGCTACCTGCCTCCCCTCCACTCTAACCACTAGGCTACCTGCCTCCTCTACACTCTAACCACTAGGCTACCTGCCTCCTCTACACTCTAACCACTAGGCTACCTGCCTCCCCTCCACTCTAACCACTAGGCTACCTGCCTCCTCTACACTCTAACCACTAGGCTACCTGCCTCCTCTACACTCTAACCACTAGGCTACCTGCCTCCTCTACACTCTAACCACTAGGCTACCTGCCTCCTCTACACTCTAACCACTAGGCTACCTGCCTCCTCTACACTCTAACCACTAGGCTACCTGCCTCCTCTACACTCTAACCACTAGGCTACCTGCCTCCTCTACACTCTAACCACTAGGCTACCTGCCTCCTCTACACTCTAACCACTAGGCTACCTGTCGCCTCTACACTCTAACCACTAGGCTACCTGCCTCCTCTACACTCTAACCACTAGGCTACCTGCCTCCTCTACACTCTAACCACTAGGCTACCTGCCTCCTCTACACTCTAACCACTAGGCTACCTGCCTCCTCTACACTCTAACCACTAGGCTACCTGCCTCCTCTACACTCTAACCACTAGGCTACCTGCCGCCTCTACACTCTAACCACTAGGCTACCTGCCGCCTCTACACTCTAACCACTAGTCTACCTGCCTCCTCTACACTCTAACCACTAGGCTACCTGCCTCCTCTACACTCTAACCACTAGGCTACCTGCCTCCTCTACACTCTAACCACTAGGCTACCTACCGCCTCTACACTCTAACCACTAGGCTACCTGCCGCTACACTCTAACCACTAGTTCCTCCTAGCAGATGCAGTGGCTGTGTTGGGAGTGGACCCTCCTAGTAGGAGGTTATAAATGGCTTTCTCTTTGAGGGTGAATCGATTTGGTTTGAGCTTTTCCCTGTCGTCCGTTTAAGTTTATAATAAATGTAAAATACAGAAAAACCCCTGTATAGCTTCATAACATGGTTAAAACAATCATTTTGATATCATGGATGGTCCGTCCTGGCATCCCATAACGCCGTTAAATGGTTACATTTATCCATCTTTTCACCGAAACTGCTGATTGCAGCTTTGCTTTACAATAACAATAGCTGATAACTAGCTGCTAACTAGCTGCTAACTAGCTGATAACTAGCTGCTTCCAGTTGTTATAACTAGCTGCTTCCAGTTGTTATAACTAGCTGATAACTAGCTGATAACTAGCTGCTGCTAACTAGCTGCTAACTAGCTGCTTCCAGTTGTTATAACTAGCTGATAACTAGCTGATAACTAGCTGCTGCTAACTAGCTGCTTCCAGTTGTTATAACTAGCTGATAACTAGCTAATAACTAGCTGCTGATAACTAGCTGCTAACTAGCTGCTTCCAGTTGTTATAACTAGCTGATAACTAGCTGATAACTAGCTGCTGCTAACTAGCTGCTTCCAGTTGTTATAACTAGCTGATAACTAGCTGCTGATAACTAGCTGCTTCCAGTTGTTATAACTAGCTGCTTCCAGTTGTTATAACTAGCTGCTAACTAGCTGCTTCCAGTTGTTATAACTAGCTGCTAACTAGCTTCTTCCAGTTGTTATAACTAGTTGAACTCATTTTGTTTTACAACTACATCAACAAAAGTGAGGTCAGAACCACACTAGTTTCGGTTTCTGCAGATTGTCCAAATCCTCTCCTCTGGAGAACAACTAGGAGCACGTTTTTATTCCAGCCCGGCACTACACGTCAATCATATGTACGTAAAGACTGAAGGTGCAGAAACCATAGACCGTTGATGAGTAATCCTGCTTGTTATTAATGCTGGGCTGGAACCAAAGCGTGCTCAACCCCAGTAAGTCTCCGGGACTGCGGTTTCGTTTTGAAACGCATCAGAGAGACATTTTATCCGTCAGAAACGTCGCTTAGATACAGTAACTCCACAAGAACATCCATCACAAGTCAGAACCGAACCGGTACACCGGCAACGTTAGAGGAGTTTATAATAAAACACATTGAAACACCACGTGTTGTTCTGCTTACCAACAGAGAAGTGAGTAAAGCAGCTCCCGAACAGCCTCTCATTCCGTTTCCTCTCCGAACCGGTTTAACGGCGCTGGTGAAATGTCGGCTGAACGGACACCGGGGGTGAAGAGCGGAAACCCTCACCCAGCAGGTCTCAGGAAGGAAGGAGGAGGAGGGGTTTCCCGTACAATGTTGTCGTCCTTCATTTTATCGCTAATATCAAATACTTTGTAAACTTCACGTCGGGATGAAATTAATCATTCATGTTGTTATATTAAACATAGACGGAGTAAAATGTTGGAAAGTAATACACATGGATGAATTATTATCATTACACTTTCATAAATACTAGTCGAATAAGACGTGGGAAGAGATGAGTTATATTTATAGACTAATATAAATCAGTAGTGGAATTTGATACGGGGCCATCCAATGTGTTTCATTAGCGCCACCTACTGGACTGGAGTACAACTCCCTGATACTAAACATATACCATCTAACACTACACTCACTCCAAAATGAACACCCCCCTATTCTACTAATTCCATGTATTTATTCCTACCTCATGCCATCATTACATTTACAATTTTAGTCATTTTAGCAGACGCTCTTATCCAGAGCGACTTACAGTAGTGAATACATTTCATACATTTTTTTTCTCCCTCTTTCTCCATACCGGTCCCCCGTGGGAATCGAACCTCAACCTGCCTCTCTCCTAGAGGACATTTCTAACCCTGGAAACCTCAACCTGCCTCTCTCCTAGGGGACATTTCTAACCCTGGAAACCTCAACCTGCCTCTCTCCTAGGGGACATTTCTTATCCCCAGCTCCATGAGCACCCCTACAATTAACACATTCCACTACTTTCCCCAATATGAATCATTAATAGTTGTCTAAGATTGTTTTCAACTACTGTACTTGTTCAAGCGGTGAATGAGGAAGCGGTTTCGCCAACTCAACTCTCGCGAGATTTGTGACCTGTGGCTTCAACAGTGTTCATGCAGAGGGCTCCCTCTGTTGGCCGCAGCGACCTGTGGCTTCAACAGTGTTCATGCAGAGGGCTCCCTCTGTTGGCCGCAGGCCGGGCCAACGTGCATGCGGGGCTCCCCGTGGCCGCGCGTGGCGTTGTGTTGTTTTTTTCAGCTGCTTTTGAAAGCAAAATAACCTTGAAGTATCCCAAAAATATATAAAACATTATTTCAACAACAACAGAAATATGTTTTGGTCTTACTGCTATTAGCTCATACAGATGCATTGAATAACAGATTCACTACATGGATCAGATGGTCCCTCAAAAACAATCTAAAGAGATTTTGTTCTGAAGTGTCGATGTCTGAGAGAGATGAGATCAGTCTCCATACATGGGTTCGATTTTTAAGATAAAAATGTTTATATATATATATAAATATTTTTTTTTTTCTCACATCCATTAAGTAGAGACTAAAATAACCTTCAACTTTTTTTTTCAGCTTTCAATGTTTTTTTTTCATTTTTATTTTCTAAAGCATTTCATGTGTGGATTGCACTGTTTTTGTCCTGTTACCCACAGGCTTTTGACCTTCTATCTATTACACTTGAAAATATATTTTTTTTATAAAAATGGAAACTATATATACATATCAGATGTGCATAAGAGAAATGGAAACTAGATGGGAAATGGAAACTAGATGGGAAATGGAAACTAGATGGGAAATGGAAACTAGATGTGAAATGGAAACTAGATGGGAAATGGAAACTAGATGGGAAATGGAAACTAGATGAGCATAAGGGGAATGGAAACTAGATGTGCATAAGAGAAATGGAAACTAGATGGGAAATGGAAACTAGATGGGAAATGGAAACTAGATGGGAAATGGAAACTAGATGGGAAATGGAAACTAGATGGGAAATGGAAACTAAATGGAAACTAGATGAGCATAAGGGAAATGGAAACTAGATGGGAAATGGAAACTAGATGGGAAATGGAAACTAGATGGGAAATGGAAACTAGATGGGAAATGGAAACTAGATGGGAAATGGAAACTAGATGGGAAATGGAAACTAGATGGGAAATGGAAACTAGATGTGAAATGGAAACTAGATGGGAAATGGAAACTAGATGGGAAATGGAGACTAGATGGGAAATGGAAACTAGATGAGCATAAGGGGAATGGAAACTAGATGTGCATAAGAGAAATGGAAACTAGATGGGAAATGGAAACTAGATGGGAAATGGAAACTAGATGGGAAATGGAAACTAGATGGGAAATGGAAACTAGATGGGAACTAGATGGGAAATGGAAACTAGATGGGAAATGGAAACTAGATGGGAAATGGAAACTAGATGGGAAATGGAAACTAGATGGGAAATGGAAACTAGATGGGACTAGATGGGAAATGGAAACTAGATGGGAAATGGAAACTAGATGGGAAATGGAAACTAGATGTGCATAAGCCATTTGTTACTCTTTATTTTACACAAAATACAGTCGTCTCTAAGTATTGTGTCATTAACCACCGCAACAAAAAAATTACATGATTAATAACGTTTTTTTTCAAAAGTTTATGTACTTGGTTACCATGGATATGAATAGTGACAGTGGAGAACATGGACGTCATGGAGGGAGATTCACATTTCGATGGTTACCTCGGATAAACATTGTCTTCGAGTTTCATCACTCACTAACCGAGTTCCAAACTGCCTCTGGAAGCAACGTCAAGCACTGTTCGCCAGGGAGCTCCATGAAACGGGTTTCCGTGGCCGAGCAGCCGCACACAAGCATCAGATCACCAAGCGTCTGCTGGAGTGGTGTAAAGCCAGACGCCATTGGACTCTGAAGCAGTGGAAACGCGTTCTCTGGAGGGATGAATTACGCTTCACCATCTGGCAGTCGGACGGATGAATCTGGGTTTGTTGGAGGAGGAATAATGGTCTGAAGTACTCTGAAGCATACAATGGCATTCTAGACGATTCTGTACTTCCAACGTTGTGGCAACAGTTTGGGGAAGGCCCTTTCCTGTTTCAGCATGACAATGCCCCCGTGCACAAAGTCAGGTCCATACAGAAATGGTTTGGTCGAGATCGGTGTGAAGAACTTGACTGGCCTGCAAAGAGCCCTGACCTCAACCTCATCGAACACCTTTGGGATGAATTGGAACGCCGACTGTGAGTCAGGACCTAATCACCCAACATCAGTGCCCGACCTCTCTAATACTCTTGTGGCTGAATGGAAGCAAGTCCCTGCAGCAATGTTACAACATCTAGTGGAAATCCTTCCCAGAAGAGAGGAGGCTGTTATAGCAGCAAAGGGGGGGACCAACTCCATATTAATGACTTCCCAGAAGAGTGGAGGCTGTTATAGCAGCAAAGGGGGGACCAACTCCATATTAATGACTTCCCAGAAGAGTGGAGGCTGTTATAGCAGCAAAGGGGGGACCAACTCCATATTAATGACTTCCCTGAAGAGTGGAGGCTGTTATAGCAGCAAAGGGGGGGACCAACTCCATATTAATGACTTCCCAGAAGAGTGGAGGCTGTTATAGCAGCAAAGGGGGGGACCAACTCCATATTAATGACTTCCCAGAAGAGTGGAGGCTGTTATAGCAGCAAAGGGGGGACCAACTCCATATTAATGACTTCCCAGAAGAGTGGAGGCTGTTATAGCAGCAAAGGGGGGGACCAACTCCATATTAATGCCCATGATTTTGGAACGAGATGCTCAACGAGCAGGTGTCCACATACTTTTGGTCATGTGGTGTAACTAAACAAAATCCAACAAGATCCTATAAATATACCAGGAGTTTCTTCAGAAACAAAAAGAAAAATACCTCAAGAAAAGAAAGTGGTGAACTGAAATCCATCTCACAAATTTCCCAGAAAAAAGGAGGCCATGGAAAATAAAGAAATAGAGGAACACCTGAACAGAGTCACACCTGAACAGAGTGGTTATGGAGTCACACCTGCCAGGGAACACCTGAACAGAGTGGTTATGGAGTCACACCTGAACAGAGTGGTTATGGAGTCACACCTGAACAGAGTGGTTATGGAGTCACACCTGCCAGGGAACACCTGAACAGAGTGGTTATGGAGTCACACCTGCCAGGGAACACCTGAACAGAGTGGTTATGGAGTCATACCTGCCAGGGAACACCTGAACAGAGTGGTTATGGAGTCACACCTGCCAGGGAACACCTGAACAGAGTGGTTATGGAGTCACACCTGCCAGGGAACACCTGAACAGAGTGGTTATGGAGTCATACCTGCCAGGGAACACCTGAACAGAGTGGTTATGGAGTCACACCTGAACAGAGTCACACCTGCCAGGGAACACCTGAACAGAGTGGTTATGGAGTCATACCTGAACAGAGTGGTTATGGAGTCACACCTGCCAGGGAACACCTGAACAGAGTGGTTATGGAGTCACACCTGCCAGGGAACACCTGAACAGAGTGGTTATGGAGTCACACCTGAACAGAGTGGTTATGGAGTCACACCTGAACAGAGTGGTTATGGAGTCACACCTGCCAGGGAACACCTGAACAGAGTGGTTATGGAGTCACACCTGCCAGGGAACACCTGAACAGAGTGGTTATGGAGTCATACCTGCCAGGGAACACCTGAACAGAGTGGTTATGGAGTCACACCTGCCAGGGAACACCTGAACAGAGTGGTTATGGAGTCACACCTGCCAGGGAACACCTGAACAGAGTGGTTATGGAGTCATACCTGCCAGGGAACACCTGAACAGAGTGGTTATGGAGTCACACCTGAACAGAGTCACACCTGCCAGGGAACACCTGAACAGAGTGGTTATGGAGTCATACCTGAACAGAGTGGTTATGGAGTCACACCTGCCAGGGAACACCTGAACAGAGTGGTTATGGAGTCACACCTGCCAGGGAACACCTGAACAGAGTGGTTATGGAGTCACACCTGAACAGAGTGGTTATGGAGTCACACCTGAACAGAGTGGTTATGGAGTCACACCTGCCAGGGAACACCTGAACAGAGTGGTTATGGAGTCACACCTGAACAGAGTGGTTATGGAGTCACACCTGAACAGAGTGGTTATGGAGTCACACCTGAACAGAGTGGTTATGGAGTCACACCTGAACAGAGTGGTTATGGAGTCACACCTGAACAGAGTGGTTATGGAGTCACACCTGCCAGGGAACACCTGAACAGAGTGGTTATGGAGTCACACCTGAACAGAGTGGTTATGGAGTCACACCTGCCAGGGAACACCTGAACAGAGTGGTTATGGAGTCACACCTGCCAGGGAACACCTGAACAGAGTGGTTATGGAGTCACACCTGCCAGGGAACACCTGAACAGAGTGGTTATGGAGTCACACCTGCCAGGGAACACCTGAACAGAGTGGTTATGGAGTCACACCTGCCAGGGAACACCTGAACAGAGTGGTTATGGAGTCACACCTGAACAGAGTGGTTATGGAGTCACACCTGCCAGGGAACACCTGAACAGAGTGGTTATGGAGTCACACCTGAACAGAGTGGTTATGGAGTCACACTTGAACAGAGTGGTTATGGAGTCACACCTGCCAGGGAACACCTGAACAGAGTGGTTATGGAGTCACACCTGAACAGAGTGGTTATGGAGTCACACCTGAACAGAGTCACACCTGCCAGGGAACACCTGAACAGAGTGGTTATGGAGTCACACCTGCCAGGGAACACCTGAACAGAGTGGTTATGGAGTCACACCTGCCAGGGAACACCTGAACAGAGTGGTTATGGAGTCACACCTGCCAGGGAACACCTGAACAGAGTGGTTATGGAGTCACACCTGCCAGGGAACACCTGAACAGAGTGGTTATGGAGTCACACCTGAACAGAGTGGTTATGGAGTCACACCTGCCAGGGAACACCTGAACAGAGTGGTTATGGAGTCACACCTGAACAGAGTGGTTATGGAGTCACACTTGAACAGAGTGGTTATGGAGTCACACCTGCCAGGGAACACCTGAACAGAGTGGTTATGGAGTCACACCTGAACAGAGTGGTTATGGAGTCACACCTGAACAGAGTGGTTATGGAGTCACACCTGCCAGGGAACACCTGAACAGAGTGGTTATGGAGTCACACCTGAACAGAGTGGTTATGGAGTCACACCTGCCAGGGAACACCTGAACAGAGTGGTTATGGAGTCACACCTGCCAGGGAACACCTGAACAGAGTGGTTATGGAGTCACACCTGAACAGAGTGGTTATGGAGTCACACCTGCCAGGGAACACCTGAACAGAGTGGTTATGGAGTCACACCTGCCAGGGAACACCTGAACAGAGTGGTTATGGAGTCACACCTGCCAGGGAACACCTGAACAGAGTGGTTATGGAGTCACACCTGAACAGAGTGGTTATGGAGTCACACCTGCCAGGGAACACCTGAACAGAGTGGTTATGGAGTCACACCTGAACAGAGTGGTTATGGAGTCACACCTGAACAGAGTGGTTATGGAGTCACACCTGAACAGAGTGGTTATGGAGTCACACCTGCCAGGGAACACCTGAACAGAGTCACACCTGCCAGGGAACACCTGAACAGAGTCACACCTGCCAGGGAACACCTGAACAGAGTCACACCTGCCAGGGAACACCTGAACAGAGTCACACCTGCCAGGGAACACCTGAACAGAGTGGTTATGGAGTCACACCTGAACAGAGTGGTTATGGAGTCACACCTGAACAGAGTGGTTATGGAGTCACACCTGCCAGGGAACACCTGAACAGAGTGGTTATGGAGTCACACCTGAACAGAGTGGTTATGGAGTCACACCTGCCAGGGAACACCTGAACAGAGTGGTTATGGAGTCACACCTGAACAGAGTGGTTATGGAGTCACACCTGACAGGGAACACCTGAACAGAGTGGTTATGGAGTCACACCTGAACAGAGTGGTTATGGAGTCACACCTGCCAGGGAACACCTGAACAGAGTGGTTATGGAGTCACACCTGAACAGAGTGGTTATGGAGTCACACCTGCCAGGGAACACCTGAACAGAGTCACACCTGCCAGGGAACACCTGAACAGAGTCACACCTGCCAGGGAACACCTGAACAGAGTGGTTATGGAGTCACACCTGAACAGAGTGGTTATGGAGTCACACCAGCCAGGGAACACCTGAACAGAGTGGTTATGGAGTCACACCTGAACAGAGTGGTTATGGAGTCACACCTGACAGGGAACACCTGAACAGAGTGGTTATGGAGTCACACCTGAACAGAGTGGTTATGGAGTCACACCTGCCAGGGAACACCTGAACAGAGTGGTTATGGAGTCACACCTGCCAGGGAACACCTGAACAGAGTGGTTATGGAGTCACACCTGAACAGAGTGGTTATGGAGTCACACCTGCCAGGGAACACCTGAACAGAGTGGTTATGGAGTCACACCTGAACAGAGTGGTTATGGAGTCACACCTGACAGGGAACACCTGAACAGAGTGGTTATGGAGTCACACCTGAACAGAGTGGTTATGGAGTCACACCTGACAGGGAACACCTGAACAGAGTGGTTATGGAGTCACACCTGAACAGAGTTGTTATGGAGTCACACCTGACAGGGAACACCTGAACAGAGTGGTTATGGAGTCACACCTGAACAGAGTGGTTATGGAGTCACACCTGCCAGGGAACACCTGAACAGAGTCACACCTGCCAGGGAACACCTGAACAGAGTCACACCTGCCAGGGAACACCTGAACAGAGTCACACCTGCCAGGGAACACCTGAACAGAGTGGTTATGGAGTCACACCTGCCAGGGAACACCTGAACAGAGTGGTTATGGAGTCACACCTGACAGGGAACACCTGAACAGAGTGGTTATGGAGTCACACCTGAACAGAGTGGTTATGGAGTCACACCTGCCAGGGAACACCTGAACAGAGTGGTTATGGAGTCACACCTGAACAGAGTGGTTATGGAGTCACACCTGCCAGGGAACACCTGAACAGAGTGGTTATGGAGTAACACCTGAACAGAGTGGTTATGGAGTCACACCTGAACAGAGTGGTTATGGAGTCACACCTGAACAGAGTGGTTATGGAGTCACACCTGAACAGAGTGGTTATGGAGTCACACCTGAACAGAGTGGTTATGGAGTCACACCTGAACAGAGTGGTTATGGAGTCATACCTGAACAGAGTGGTTATGGAGTCACACCTGAACAGAGTGGTTATGGAGTCACACCTGCCCGGGAACACCTGAACAGAGTGGTTATGGAGTCACACCTGCCAGGGAACACCTGAACAGAGTGGTTATGGAGTCATACCTGAACAGAGTGGTTATGGAGTCACACCTGCCAGGGAACACCTGAACAGAGTGGTTATGGAGTCACACCTGCCAGGGAACACCTGAACAGAGTGGTTATGGAGTCACACCTGCCAGGGAACACATGAACAGAGTGGTTATGGAGTCACACCTGCCAGGGAACACCTGAACAGAGTGGTTATGGAGTCACACCTGAACAGAGTGGTTATGGAGTCACACCTGCCAGGGAACACCTGAACAGAGTGGTTATGGAGTCATACCTGCCAGGGAACACCTGAACAGAGTGGTTATGGAGTCACACCTGCCAGGGATCACCTGAACAGAGTGGTTATGGAGTCACACCTGCCAGGGAACACATGAACAGAGTGGTTATGGAGTCACACCTGCCAGGGAACACCTGAACAGAGTGGTTATGGAGTCACACCTGAACAGAGTGGTTATGGAGTCACACCTGCCAGGGAACACCTGAACAGAGTGGTTATGGAGTCACACCTGCCAGGGAACACCTGAACAGAGTGGTTATGGAGTCACACCTGCCAGGGAACACCTGAACAGAGTGGTTATGGAGTCACACCTGCCAGGGAACACCTGAACAGAGTGGTTATGGAGTCACACCTGAACAGAGTGGTTATGGAGTCACACCTGAACAGAGTGGTTATGGAGTCACACCTGAACAGAGTGGTTATGGAGTCACACCTGCCAGGGAACCCCTGAACAGAGTGGTTATGGAGTCACACCTGCCAGGGAACACCTGAACAGAGTGGTTATGGAGTCACACCTGCCAGGGAACACCTGAACAGAGTGGTTATGGAGTCACACCTGCCAGGGAACACCTGAACAGAGTGGTTATGGAGTCACACCTGACAGGGAACACCTGAACAGAGTGGTTATGGAGTCACACCTGAACAGAGTGGTTATGGAGTCACACCTGAACAGAGTGGTTATGGAGTCACACCTGAACAGAGTGGTTATGGAGTCACACCTGAACAGAGTGGTTATGGAGTCACACCTGAACAGAGTGGTTATGGAGTCACACCTGCCAGGGAACACCTGAACAGAGTGGTTATGGAGTCACACCTGCCAGGGAACACCTGAACAGAGTGGTTATGGAGTCACACCTGACAGGGAACACCTGAACAGAGTGGTTATGGAGTCACACCTGAACAGAGTGGTTATGGAGTCACACCTGAACAGAGTGGTTATGGAGTCACACCTGAACAGAGTGGTTATGGAGTCACACCTGAACAGAGTGGTTATGGAGTCACACCTGAACAGAGTGGTTATGGAGTCACACCTGCCAGGGAACACCTGAACAGAGTGGTTATGGAGTCACACCTGAACAGAGTGGTTATGGAGTCACACCTGCCAGGGAACACCTGAACAGAGTGGTTATGGAGTCACACCTGCCTGGGAACACCTGAACAGAGTGGTTATGGAGTCACACCTGCCAGGGAACACCTGAACAGAGTGGTTATGGAGTCACACCTGAACAGAGTGGTTATGGAGTCACACCTGAACAGAGTGGTTATGGAGTCACACCTGAACAGAGTGGTTATGGAGTCATACCTGAACAGAGTGGTTATGGAGTCACACCTGCCAGGGAACACCTGAACAGAGTGGTTATGGAGTCACACCTGCCAGGGAACACCTGAACAGAGTGGTTATGGAGTCACACCTGAACAGAGTGGTTATGGAGTCACACCTGAACAGAGTGGTTATGGAGTCACACCTGCCAGGGACACCTGAACAGAGTGGTTATGGAGTCACACCTGAACAGAGTGGTTATGGAGTCACACCTGCCAGGGAACACCTGAACAGAGTGGTTATGGAGTCACACCTGCCAGGGAACACCTGAACAGAGTGGTTATGGAGTCACACCTGCCAGGGAACACCTGAACAGAGTGGTTATGGAGTCACACCTGAACAGAGTGGTTATGGAGTCACACCTGCCAGGGAACACCTGAACAGAGTGGTTATGGAGTCACACCTGCCAGGGAACACCTGAACAGAGTGGTTATGGAGTCACACCTGCCAGGGAACACCTGAACAGAGTGGTTATGGAGTCACACCTGAACAGAGTGGCTATGGAGTCACACCTGAACAGAGTGGTTATGGAGTCAGACCTGCCAGGGAACACCTGAACAGAGTGGTTATGGAGTCACACCTGAACAGAGTGGTTATGGAGTCACACCTGCCAGGGAACACCTGAACAGAGTGGTTATGGAGTCACACCTGCCAGGGAACACCTGAACAGAGTGGTTATGGAGTCACACCTGCCAGGGAACACCTGAACAGAGTGGTTATGGAGTCATACCTGAACAGAGTGGTTATGGAGTCACACCTGAACAGAGTGGTTATGGAGTCACACCTGCCAGGGAACACCTGAACAGAGTGGTTATGGATTCACACCTGCTAGGGAACACCTGAACAGAGTGGTTATGGAGTCACACCTGCCAGGGAACACCTGAACAGAGTGGTTATGGAGTCACACCTACCAGGGAACACCTGAACAGAGTGGTTATGGAGTCACACCTGAACAGAGTGGTTATGGAGTCACACCTGAACAGAGTGGTTATGGAGTCACACCTGAACAGAGTCACACCTGCCAGGGAACACCTGAACAGAGTGGTTATGGAGTCATACCTGAACAGAGTGGTTATGGAGTCACACCTGCCAGGGAACACCTGAACAGAGTGGTTATGGAGTCACACCTGCCAGGGAACACCTGAACAGAGTGGTTATGGAGTCACACCTGAACAGAGTGGTTATGGAGTCACACCAGCCAGGGAACACCTGAACAGAGTGGTTATGGAGTCACACCTGAACAGAGTGGTTATGGAGTCACACCTGCCAGGGAACACCTGAACAGAGTGTTTATGGAGTCACACCTGAACAGAGTGGTTATGGAGTCACACCTGCCAGGGAACACCTGAACAGAGTGGTTATGGAGTCACACCTGCCAGGGAACACCTGAACAGATTGGTTATGGAGTCACACCTGCCAGGGAACACCTGAACAGAGTGGTTATGGAGTCACACCTGCCAGGGAACACCTGAACAGAGTGGTTATGGAGTCACACCTGCCAGGGAACACCTGAACAGAGTGGTTATGGAGTCACACCTGCCAGGGATCACCTGAACAGAGTGGTTATGGAGTCACACCTGAACAGAGTGGTTATGGAGTCATACCTGAACAGAGTGGTTATGGAGTCACACCTGAACAGAGTGGTTATGGAGTCACACCTGCCAGGGAACACCTGAACAGAGTGGTTATGGAGTCACACCTGCCAGGGAACACCTGAACAGAGTGGTTATGGAGTCACACCTGAACAGAGTGGTTATGGAGTCACACCTGCCAGGGAACACCTGAACAGAGTGGTTATGGAGTCACACCTGCCAGGGAACACCTGAACAGAGTGGTTATGGAGTCACACCTGCCAGGGAACACCTGAACAGAGTGGTTATGGAGTCACACCTGAACAGAGTGGTTATGGAGTCACACCTGCCAGGGAACACCTGAACAGAGTGGTTATGGAGTCACACCTGCCAGGGAACACCTGAACAGAGTGGTTATGGAGTCACACCTGAACAGAGTGGTTATGGAGTCACACCTGCCAGGGGAAACCTGAACAGAGTGGTTATGGAGTCACACCTGCCAGGGAACACCTGAACAGAGTGGTTATTGAGTCACACCTGCCAGGGAACACCTGAACAGAGTGGTTATGGAGTCACACCTGCCAGGGAACACCTGAACAGAGTGGTTATGGAGTCACACCTGAACAGAGTGGTTATGGAGTCACACCTGCCAGGGGAAACCTGAACAGAGTGGTTATGGAGTCACACCTGCCAGGGAACACCTGAACAGAGTGGTTATGGAGTCACACCTGCCAGGGAACACCTGAACAGAGTGGTTATGGAGTCACACCTGCCAGGGAACACCTGAACAGAGTGGTTATGGAGTCACACCTGCCAGGGAACACCTGAACAGAGTGGTTATGGAGTCACACCTGCCAGGGAACACCTGAACAGAGTGGTTATGGAGTCACACCTGCCAGGGAACACCTGAACAGAGTGGTTATGGAGTCACACCTGAACAGAGTGGTTATGGAGTCACACCTGAACAGAGTGGTTATGGAGTCACACCTGAACAGAGTCACACCTGCCAGGGAACACCTGAACAGAGTGGTTATGGAGTCATACCTGAACAGAGTGGTTATGGAGTCACACCTGCCAGGGAACACCTGAACAGAGTGGTTATGGAGTCACACCTGCCAGGGAACACCTGAACAGAGTGGTTATGGAGTCACACCTGAACAGAGTGGTTATGGAGTCACACCTGAACAGAGTGGTTATGGAGTCACACCTGCCAGGGAACACCTGAACAGAGTGGTTATGGAGTCACACCTGAACAGAGTGGTTATGGAGTCACACCTGAACAGAGTGGTTATGGAGTCACACCTGAACAGAGTGGTTATGGAGTCACACCTGCCAGGGAACACCTGAACAGAGTCACACCTGCCAGGGAACACCTGAACAGAGTCACACCTGCCAGGGAACACCTGAACAGAGTCACACCTGCCAGGGAACACCTGAACAGAGTCACACCTGCCAGGGAACACCTGAACAGAGTGGTTATGGAGTCACACCTGAACAGAGTGGTTATGGAGTCACACCTGAACAGAGTGGTTATGGAGTCACACCTGCCAGGGAACACCTGAACAGAGTGGTTATGGAGTCACACCTGAACAGAGTGGTTATGGAGTCACACCTGCCAGGGAACACCTGAACAGAGTGGTTATGGAGTCACACCTGAACAGAGTGGTTATGGAGTCACACCTGCCAGGGAACACCTGAACAGAGTGGTTATTGAGTCACACCTGCCAGGGAACACCTGAACAGAGTGGTTATGGAGTCACACCTGCCAGGGAACACCTGAACAGAGTGGTTATGGAGTCACACCTGAACAGAGTGGTTATGGAGTCACACCTGCCAGGGGAAACCTGAACAGAGTGGTTATGGAGTCACACCTGCCAGGGAACACCTGAACAGAGTGGTTATGGAGTCACACCTGCCAGGGAACACCTGAACAGAGTGGTTATGGAGTCACACCTGCCAGGGAACACCTGAACAGAGTGGTTATGGAGTCACACCTGCCAGGGATCACCTGAACAGAGTGGTTATGGAGTCACACCTGAACAGAGTGGTTATGGAGTCATACCTGAACAGAGTGGTTATGGAGTCACACCTGAACAGAGTGGTTATGGAGTCACACCTGCCAGGGAACACCTGAACAGAGTGGTTATGGAGTCACACCTGCCAGGGAACACCTGAACAGAGTGGTTATGGAGTCACACCTGAACAGAGTGGTTATGGAGTCACACCTGAACAGAATGGTTATGGAGTCACACCTGCCAGGGAACACCTGAACAGAGTGGTTATGGAGTCACACCTGCCAGGGAACACCTGAACAGAGTGGTTATGGAGTCACACCTGAACAGAGTGGTTATGGAGTCACACCTGAACAGAGTGGTTATGGAGTCACACCTGCCAGGGAACACCTGAACAGAGTGGTTATGGAGTCACACCTGAGCAGAGTGGTTATGGAGTCACACCTGAACAAAGTGGTTATGGAGTCACACCTGAACAGAGTGGTTATGGAGTCACACCTGCCAGGGAACACCTGAACATAGTCGTTATGGAGTCACACCTGAACAGAGTGGTTATGGAGTCACACCTGCCAGGGAACACCTGAACAGAGTAGTTATGGAGTCACACCTGAACAGAGTGGTTATGGAGTCACACCTGAACAGAGTGGTTATGGAGTCACACCTGCCAGGGAACACCTGAACAGAGTGGTTATGGAGTCACACCTGAACAGAGTGGTTATGGAGTCACACCTGAACAGAGTGGTTATGGAGTCACACCTGCCAGGGATCACCTGAACAGAGTGGTTATGGAGTCACACCTGAACAGAGTGGTTATGGAGTCACACCTGAACAGAGTGGTTATGGAGTCACACCTGCCAGGGAACACCTGAACAGAGTGGTTATGGAGTCACACCTGAACAGAGTGGTTATGGAGTCACTCCTGAACAGAGTGGTTATGGAGTCACACCTGAACAGAGTGGTTATGGAGTCACACCTGCCAGGGAACACCTGAACAGAGTGGTTATGGAGTCACACCTGAACAGAGTGGTTATGGAGTCACACCTGAACAGAGTGGTTATGGAGTCACACCTGCCAGGGAACACCTGAACAGAGTCACACCTGCCAGGGAACACCTGAACAGAGTCACACCTGCCAGGGAACACCTGAACAGAGTCACACCTGCCAGGGAACACCTGAACAGAGTCACACCTGCCAGGGAACACCTGAACAGAGTGGTTATGGAGTCACACCTGAACAGAGTGGTTATGGAGTCACACCTGAACAGAGTGGTTATGGAGTCACACCTGCCAGGGAACACCTGAACAGAGTGGTTATGGAGTCACACCTGAACAGAGTGGTTATGGAGTCACACCTGCCAGGGAACACCTGAACAGAGTGGTTATGGAGTCACACCTGAACAGAGTGGTTATGGAGTCACACCTGCCAGGGAACACCTGAACAGAGTGGTTATTGAGTCACACCTGCCAGGGAACACCTGAACAGAGTGGTTATGGAGTCACACCTGCCAGGGAACACCTGAACAGAGTGGTTATGGAGTCACACCTGAACAGAGTGGTTATGGAGTCACACCTGCCAGGGGAAACCTGAACAGAGTGGTTATGGAGTCACACCTGCCAGGGAACACCTGAACAGAGTGGTTATGGAGTCACACCTGCCAGGGAACACCTGAACAGAGTGGTTATGGAGTCACACCTGCCAGGGAACACCTGAACAGAGTGGTTATGGAGTCACACCTGCCAGGGATCACCTGAACAGAGTGGTTATGGAGTCACACCTGAACAGAGTGGTTATGGAGTCATACCTGAACAGAGTGGTTATGGAGTCACACCTGAACAGAGTGGTTATGGAGTCACACCTGCCAGGGAACACCTGAACAGAGTGGTTATGGAGTCACACCTGCCAGGGAACACCTGAACAGAGTGGTTATGGAGTCACACCTGAACAGAGTGGTTATGGAGTCACACCTGAACAGAATGGTTATGGAGTCACACCTGCCAGGGAACACCTGAACAGAGTGGTTATGGAGTCACACCTGCCAGGGAACACCTGAACAGAGTGGTTATGGAGTCACACCTGAACAGAGTGGTTATGGAGTCACACCTGAACAGAGTGGTTATGGAGTCACACCTGCCAGGGAACACCTGAACAGAGTGGTTATGGAGTCACACCTGAGCAGAGTGGTTATGGAGTCACACCTGAACAAAGTGGTTATGGAGTCACACCTGAACAGAGTGGTTATGGAGTCACACCTGCCAGGGAACACCTGAACATAGTCGTTATGGAGTCACACCTGAACAGAGTGGTTATGGAGTCACACCTGCCAGGGAACACCTGAACAGAGTAGTTATGGAGTCACACCTGAACAGAGTGGTTATGGAGTCACACCTGAACAGAGTGGTTATGGAGTCACACCTGCCAGGGAACACCTGAACAGAGTGGTTATGGAGTCACACCTGAACAGAGTGGTTATGGAGTCACACCTGCCAGGGATCACCTGAACAGAGTGGTTATGGAGTCACACCTGAACAGAGTGGTTATGGAGTCACACCTGAACAGAGTGGTTATGGAGTCACACCTGCCAGGGAACACCTGAACAGAGTGGTTATGGAGTCACACCTGAACAGAGTGGTTATGGAGTCACTCCTGAACAGAGTGGTTATGGAGTCACACCTGAACAGAGTGGTTATGGAGTCACACCTGCCAGGGAACACCTGAACAGAGTGGTTATGGAGTCACACCTGAACAGAGTGGTTATGGAGTCACACCTGAACAGAGTGGTTATGGAGTCACACCTGCCAGGGAACACCTGAACAGAGTGGTTATGGAGTCATACCTGAACAGAGTGGTTATGGAGTCACACCTGAACAGAGTGGTTATGGAGTCACACCTGAACAGAGTGGTTATGGAGTCTCACCTGAACAAAGTGGTTATGGAGTCACACCTGCCAGGGAACACCTGAACAGAGTGGTTATGGAGTCACACCTGCCAGGGAACACCTGAACAGAGTGGTTATGGAGTCACACCTGAACAGAGTGGTTATGGAGTCACACCTGCCAGGGAACACCTGAACAGAGTGGTTATGGAGTCACACCTGAACAGAGTGGTTATGGAGTCACACCTGAACAGAGTGGTTATGGAGTCACACCTGAACAGAGTGGTTATGGAGTCATACCTGTCAGGGAACACCTGAACAAAGTGGTTATGGAGTCATACCTGAACAGAGTGGTTATGGAGTCACACCTGAACAGAGTGGTTATGGAGTCACACCTGAACAGAGTGGTTATGGAGTCACACCTGAACAAAGTGGTTATGGAGTCACACCTGAACAAAGTGGTTATGGAGTCACACCTGCCAGGGAACACCTGAACAGAGTGGTTATGGAGTCACACCTGCCAGGGAACACCTGAACAGAGTGGTTATGGAGTCACACCTGCCAGGGAACACCTGAACAGAGTGGTTATGGAGTCACACCTGCCAGGGAACACCTGAACAGAGTGGTTATGGAGTCACACCTGAACAGAGTGGTTATGGAGTCACACCTGCCAGGGGAAACCTGAACAGAGTGGTTATGGAGTCACACCTGCCAGGGAACACCTGAACAGAGTGGTTATGGAGTCACACCTGCCAGGGAACACCTGAACAAAGTGGTTATGGAGTCATACCTGAACAGAGTGGTTATGGAGTCACACCTGAACAGAGTGGTTATGGAGTCACACCTGAACAGAGTGGTTATGGAGTCACACCTGCCAGGGAACACCTGAACAAAGTGGTTATGGAGTCACACCTGCCAGGGAACACCTGAACAGAGTGGTTATGGAGTCATACCTGCCAGGGAACACCTGAACAGAGTGGTTATGGAGTCACACCTGAACAAAGTGGTTATGGAGTCACACCTGCCAGGGAACACCTGAACAGAGTGGTTATGGAGTCACACCTGAACAGAGTGGTTATGGAGTCATACCTGAACAGAGTGGTTATGGAGTCACACCTGAACAGAGTGGTTATGGAGTCACACCTGAACAGATTGGTTATGGAGTCATACCTGAACAGAGTGGTTATGGAGTCACACCTGAACAGAGTGGTTATGGAGTCACACCTGAACAGAGTGGTTATGGAGTCACACCTGAACAGAGTGGTTATGGAGTCATACCTGTCAGGGAACACCTGAACAAAGTGGTTATGGAGTCATACCTGAACAGAGTGGTTATGGAGTCACACCTGAACAGAGTGGTTATGGAGTCACACCTGAACAGAGTGGTTATGGAGTCACACCTGAACAAAGTGGTTATGGAGTCACACCTGAACAAAGTGGTTATGGAGTCACACCTGCCAGGGAACACCTGAACAGAGTGGTTATGGAGTCACACCTGCCAGGGAACACCTGAACAGAGTGGTTATGGAGTCACACCTGCCAGGGAACACCTGAACAGAGTGGTTATGGAGTCACACCTGCCAGGGAACACCTGAACAGAGTGGTTATGGAGTCACACCTGAACAGAGTGGTTATGGAGTCACACCTGCCAGGGGGAACCTGAACAGAGTGGTTATGGAGTCACACCTGCCAGGGAACACCTGAACAGAGTGGTTATGGAGTCACACCTGCCAGGGAACACCTGAACAAAGTGGTTATGGAGTCATACCTGAACAGAGTGGTTATGGAGTCACACCTGAACAGAGTGGTTATGGAGTCACACCTGAACAGAGTGGTTATGGAGTCACACCTGCCAGGGAACACCAGAACAAAGTGGTTATGGAGTCACACCTGCCAGGGAACACCTGAACAGAGTGGTTATGGAGTCATACCTGCCAGGGAACACCTGAACAGAGTGGTTATGGAGTCACACCTGAACAAAGTGGTTATGGAGTCACACCTGCCAGGGAACACCTGAACAGAGTGGTTATGGAGTCACACCTGAACAGAGTGGTTATGGAGTCATACCTGAACAGAGTGGTTATGGAGTCACACCTGAACAGAGTGGTTATGGAGTCACACCTGCCAGGGAACACCTGAACAGAGTGGTTATGGAGTCACACCTGCCAGGGAACACCTGAACAGAGTGGTTATGGAGTCACACCTGCCAGGGAACACCTGAACAGAGTGGTTATGGAGTCACACCTGAACAGAGTGGTTATGGAGTCACACCTGCCAGGGAACACCTGAACAGAGTGGTTATGGAGTCACACCTGCCAGGGAACACCTGAACAGAGTGGTTATGGAGTCACACCTGAACAGAGTGGTTATGGAGTCACACCTGCCAGGGGAAAACCTGAACAGAGTGGTTATGGAGTCACACCTGCCAGGGAACACCTGAACAGAGTGGTTATTGAGTCACACCTGCCAGGGAACACCTGAACAGAGTGGTTATGGAGTCACACCTGCCAGGGAACACCTGAACAGAGTGGTTATGGAATCACACCTGAACAGAGTGGTTATGGAGTCACACCTGCCAGGGGAAACCTGAACAGAGTGGTTATGGAGTCACACCTGCCAGGGAACACCTGAACAGAGTGGTTATGGAGTCACACCTGCCAGGGAGCACCTGAACAGAGTGGTTATGGAGTCACACCTGCCAGGGAACACCTGAACAGAGTGGTTATGGAGTCACACCTGCCAGGGAACACCTGAACAGAGTGGTTATGGAGTCACACCTGCCAGGGAACACCTGAACAGAGTGGTTATGGAGTCACACCTGCCAGGGAACACCTGAACAGAGTGGTTATGGAGTCACACCTGAACAGAGTGGTTATGGAGTCACACCTGAACAGAGTGGTTATGGAGTCACACCTGAACAGAGTCACACCTGCCAGGGAACACCTGAACAGAGTGGTTATGGAGTCATACCTGAACAGAGTGGTTATGGAGTCACACCTGCCAGGGAACACCTGAACAGAGTGGTTATGGAGTCACACCTGCCAGGGAACACCTGAACAGAGTGGTTATGGAGTCACACCTGAACAGAGTGGTTATGGAGTCACACCTGAACAGAGTGGTTATGGAGTCACACCTGCCAGGGAACACCTGAACAGAGTGGTTATGGAGTCACACCTGAACAGAGTGGTTATGGAGTCACACCTGAACAGAGTGGTTATGGAGTCACACCTGAACAGAGTGGTTATGGAGTCACACCTGCCAGGGAACACCTGAACAGAGTCACACCTGCCAGGGAACACCTGAACAGAGTCACACCTGCCAGGGAACACCTGAACAGAGTCACACCTGCCAGGGAACACCTGAACAGAGTCACACCTGCCAGGGAACACCTGAACAGAGTGGTTATGGAGTCACACCTGAACAGAGTGGTTATGGAGTCACACCTGAACAGAGTGGTTATGGAGTCACACCTGCCAGGGAACACCTGAACAGAGTGGTTATGGAGTCACACCTGAACAGAGTGGTTATGGAGTCACACCTGCCAGGGAACACCTGAACAGAGTGGTTATTGAGTCACACCTGCCAGGGAACACCTGAACAGAGTGGTTATGGAGTCACACCTGCCAGGGAACACCTGAACAGAGTGGTTATGGAGTCACACCTGAACAGAGTGGTTATGGAGTCACACCTGCCAGGGGAAACCTGAACAGAGTGGTTATGGAGTCACACCTGCCAGGGAACACCTGAACAGAGTGGTTATGGAGTCACACCTGCCAGGGAACACCTGAACAGAGTGGTTATGGAGTCACACCTGCCAGGGAACACCTGAACAGAGTGGTTATGGAGTCACACCTGCCAGGGATCACCTGAACAGAGTGGTTATGGAGTCACACCTGAACAGAGTGGTTATGGAGTCATACCTGAACAGAGTGGTTATGGAGTCACACCTGAACAGAGTGGTTATGGAGTCACACCTGCCAGGGAACACCTGAACAGAGTGGTTATGGAGTCACACCTGCCAGGGAACACCTGAACAGAGTGGTTATGGAGTCACACCTGAACAGAGTGGTTATGGAGTCACACCTGAACAGAATGGTTATGGAGTCACACCTGCCAGGGAACACCTGAACAGAGTGGTTATGGAGTCACACCTGCCAGGGAACACCTGAACAGAGTGGTTATGGAGTCACACCTGAACAGAGTGGTTATGGAGTCACACCTGAACAGAGTGGTTATGGAGTCACACCTGCCAGGGAACACCTGAACAGAGTGGTTATGGAGTCACACCTGAGCAGAGTGGTTATGGAGTCACACCTGAACAAAGTGGTTATGGAGTCACACCTGAACAGAGTGGTTATGGAGTCACACCTGCCAGGGAACACCTGAACATAGTCGTTATGGAGTCACACCTGAACAGAGTGGTTATGGAGTCACACCTGCCAGGGAACACCTGAACAGAGTAGTTATGGAGTCACACCTGAACAGAGTGGTTATGGAGTCACACCTGAACAGAGTGGTTATGGAGTCACACCTGCCAGGGAACACCTGAACAGAGTGGTTATGGAGTCACACCTGAACAGAGTGGTTATGGAGTCACACCTGAACAGAGTGGTTATGGAGTCACACCTGCCAGGGATCACCTGAACAGAGTGGTTATGGAGTCACACCTGAACAGAGTGGTTATGGAGTCACACCTGAACAGAGTGGTTATGGAGTCACACCTGCCAGGGAACACCTGAACAGAGTGGTTATGGAGTCACACCTGAACAGAGTGGTTATGGAGTCACTCCTGAACAGAGTGGTTATGGAGTCACACCTGAACAGAGTGGTTATGGAGTCACACCTGCCAGGGAACACCTGAACAGAGTGGTTATGGAGTCACACCTGAACAGAGTGGTTATGGAGTCACACCTGAACAGAGTGGTTATGGAGTCACACCTGCCAGGGAACACCTGAACAGAGTGGTTATGGAGTCATACCTGAACAGAGTGGTTATGGAGTCACACCTGAACAGAGTGGTTATGGAGTCACACCTGAACAGAGTGGTTATGGAGTCTCACCTGAACAAAGTGGTTATGGAGTCACACCTGCCAGGGAACACCTGAACAGAGTGGTTATGGAGTCACACCTGCCAGGGAACACCTGAACAGAGTGGTTATGGAGTCACACCTGAACAGAGTGGTTATGGAGTCACACCTGCCAGGGAACACCTGAACAGAGTGGTTATGGAGTCACACCTGAACAGAGTGGTTATGGAGTCACACCTGAACAGAGTGGTTATGGAGTCACACCTGAACAGAGTGGTTATGGAGTCATACCTGTCAGGGAACACCTGAACAAAGTGGTTATGGAGTCATACCTGAACAGAGTGGTTATGGAGTCACACCTGAACAGAGTGGTTATGGAGTCACACCTGAACAGAGTGGTTATGGAGTCACACCTGAACAAAGTGGTTATGGAGTCACACCTGAACAAAGTGGTTATGGAGTCACACCTGCCAGGGAACACCTGAACAGAGTGGTTATGGAGTCACACCTGCCAGGGAACACCTGAACAGAGTGGTTATGGAGTCACACCTGCCAGGGAACACCTGAACAGAGTGGTTATGGAGTCACACCTGCCAGGGAACACCTGAACAGAGTGGTTATGGAGTCACACCTGAACAGAGTGGTTATGGAGTCACACCTGCCAGGGGAAACCTGAACAGAGTGGTTATGGAGTCACACCTGCCAGGGAACACCTGAACAGAGTGGTTATGGAGTCACACCTGCCAGGGAACACCTGAACAAAGTGGTTATGGAGTCACACCTGCCAGGGAACACCTGAACAGAGTGGTTATGGAGTCATACCTGCCAGGGAACACCTGAACAGAGTGGTTATGGAGTCACACCTGAACAAAGTGGTTATGGAGTCACACCTGCCAGGGAACACCTGAACAGAGTGGTTATGGAGTCACACCTGAACAGAGTGGTTATGGAGTCATACCTGAACAGAGTGGTTATGGAGTCACACCTGAACAGAGTGGTTATGGAGTCACACCTGAACAGATTGGTTATGGAGTCATACCTGAACAGAGTGGTTATGGAGTCACACCTGAACAGAGTGGTTATGGAGTCACACCTGAACAGAGTGGTTATGGAGTCACACCTGAACAGAGTGGTTATGGAGTCACACCTGCCAGGGAACACCTCAACAGAGTGGTTATTGAGTCATACCTGTCAGGGAACACCTGAACAGAGTGGTTATGGAGTCATACCTGAACAGAGTGGTTATGGACTCATACCTGAACAGAGTGGTTATGGAGTCATACCTGAACAGAGTGGTTATGGAGTCATACCTGAACAGAGTGGTTATGGAGTCACACCTGAACAGAGTGGTTATGGAGTCATACCTGAACAGAGTGGTTATGGAGTCACACCTGAACAGAGTGGTTATGGAGTCACACCTGAACAGAGTGGTTATGGAGTCATACCTGAACAGAGTGGTTATGGAGTCACACCTGAACAGAGTGGTTATGGAGTCACACCTGCCAGGGAACACCTGAACAGAGTGGTTATGGAGTCACACCTGAACAGAGTGGTTATGGAGTCACACCTGCCAGGGAACACCTGAACAGAGTGGTTATGGAGTCACACCTGAACAGAGTGGTTATGGAGTCACACCTGCCAGGGAACACCTGAACAGAGTGGTTATTGAGTCACACCTGCCAGGGAACACCTGAACAGAGTGGTTATGGAGTCACACCTGAACAGAGTGGTTATGGAGTCACACCTGCCAGGGGAAACCTGAACAGAGTGGTTATGGAGTCACACCTGCCAGGGAACACCTGAACAGAGTGGTTATGGAGTCACACCTGCCAGGGAACACCTGAACAGAGTGGTTATGGAGTCACACCTGCCAGGGAACACCTGAACAGAGTGGTTATGGAGTCACACCTGCCAGGGATCACCTGAACAGAGTGGTTATGGAGTCACACCTGAACAGAGTGGTTATGGAGTCATACCTGAACAGAGTGGTTATGGAGTCACACCTGAACAGAGTGGTTATGGAGTCACACCTGCCAGGGAACACCTGAACAGAGTGGTTATGGAGTCACACCTGCCAGGGAACACCTGAACAGAGTGGTTATGGAGTCACACCTGAACAGAGTGGTTATGGAGTCACACCTGAACAGAATGGTTATGGAGTCACACCTGCCAGGGAACACCTGAACAGAGTGGTTATGGAGTCACACCTGCCAGGGAACACCTGAACAGAGTGGTTATGGAGTCACACCTGAACAGAGTGGTTATGGAGTCACACCTGAACAGAGTGGTTATGGAGTCACACCTGCCAGGGAACACCTGAACAGAGTGGTTATGGAGTCACACCTGAGCAGAGTGGTTATGGAGTCACACCTGAACAAAGTGGTTATGGAGTCACACCTGAACAGAGTGGTTATGGAGTCACACCTGCCAGGGAACACCTGAACATAGTCGTTATGGAGTCACACCTGAACAGAGTGGTTATGGAGTCACACCTGCCAGGGAACACCTGAACAGAGTAGTTATGGAGTCACACCTGAACAGAGTGGTTATGGAGTCACACCTGAACAGAGTGGTTATGGAGTCACACCTGCCAGGGAACACCTGAACAGAGTGGTTATGGAGTCACACCTGAACAGAGTGGTTATGGAGTCACACCTGAACAGAGTGGTTATGGAGTCACACCTGCCAGGGATCACCTGAACAGAGTGGTTATGGAGTCACACCTGAACAGAGTGGTTATGGAGTCACACCTGAACAGAGTGGTTATGGAGTCACACCTGCCAGGGAACACCTGAACAGAGTGGTTATGGAGTCACACCTGAACAGAGTGGTTATGGAGTCACTCCTGAACAGAGTGGTTATGGAGTCACACCTGAACAGAGTGGTTATGGAGTCACACCTGCCAGGGAACACCTGAACAGAGTGGTTATGGAGTCACACCTGAACAGAGTGGTTATGGAGTCACACCTGAACAGAGTGGTTATGGAGTCACACCTGCCAGGGAACACCTGAACAGAGTGGTTATGGAGTCATACCTGAACAGAGTGGTTATGGAGTCACACCTGAACAGAGTGGTTATGGAGTCACACCTGAACAGAGTGGTTATGGAGTCTCACCTGAACAAAGAGGTTATGGAGTCACACCTGCCAGGGAACACCTGAACAGAGTGGTTATGGAGTCACACCTGCCAGGGAACACCTGAACAGAGTGGTTATGGAGTCACACCTGAACAGAGTGGTTATGGAGTCACACCTGCCAGGGAACACCTGAACAGAGTGGTTATGGAGTCACACCTGAACAGAGTGGTTATGGAGTCACACCTGAACAGAGTGGTTATGGAGTCATACCTGTCAGGGAACACCTGAACAAAGTGGTTATGGAGTCATACCTGAACAGAGTGGTTATGGAGTCACACCTGAACAGAGTGGTTATGGAGTCACACCTGAACAGAGTGGTTATGGAGTCACACCTGAACAAAGTGGTTATGGAGTCACACCTGAACAAAGTGGTTATGGAGTCACACCTGCCAGGGAACACCTGAACAGAGTGGTTATGGAGTCACACCTGCCAGGGAACACCTGAACAGAGTGGTTATGGAGTCACACCTGCCAGGGAACACCTGAACAGAGTGGTTATGGAGTCACACCTGCCAGGGAACACCTGAACAGAGTGGTTATGGAGTCACACCTGAACAGAGTGGTTATGGAGTCACACCTGCCAGGGGAAACCTGAACAGAGTGGTTATGGAGTCACACCTGCCAGGGAACACCTGAACAGAGTGGTTATGGAGTCACACCTGCCAGGGAACACCTGAACAAAGTGGTTATGGAGTCATACCTGAACAGAGTGGTTATGGAGTCACACCTGAACAGAGTGGTTATGGAGTCACACCTGAACAGAGTGGTTATGGAGTCACACCTGCCAGGGAACACCTGAACAAAGTGGTTATGGAGTCACACCTGCCAGGGAACACCTGAACAGAGTGGTTATGGAGTCACACCTGAACAAAGTGGTTATGGAGTCACACCTGCCAGGGAACACCTGAACAGAGTGGTTATGGAGTCACACCTGAACAGAGTGGTTATGGAGTCATACCTGAACAGAGTGGTTATGGAGTCACACCTGAACAGAGTGGTTATGGAGTCACACCTGAACAGATTGGTTATGGAGTCATACCTGAACAGAGTGGTTATGGAGTCACACCTGAACAGAGTGGTTATGGAGTCACACCTGAACAGAGTGGTTATGGAGTCACACCTGAACAGAGTGGTTATGGAGTCACACCTGCCAGGGAACACCTCAACAGAGTGGTTATTGAGTCATACCTGTCAGGGAACACCTGAACAGAGTGGTTATGGAGTCATACCTGAACAGAGTGGTTATGGACTCATACCTGAACAGAGTGGTTATGGAGTCATACCTGAACAGAGTGGTTATGGAGTCATACCTGAACAGAGTGGTTATGGAGTCACACCTGAACAGAGTGGTTATGGAGTCATACCTGAACAGAGTGGTTATGGAGTCATACCTGAACAGAGTGGTTATGGAGTCACACCTGAACAGAGTGGTTATGGAGTCACACCTGAACAGAGTGGTTATGGAGTCATACCTGAACAGAGTGGTTATGGAGTCACACCTGAACAGAGTGGTTATGGAGTCACACCTGAACAGAGTGGTTATGGAGTCATACCTGTCAGGGAACACACCGCCACACTCACCTGAATCAAATCAAATGTTTTATAAAGCCCTTCTTACATCAGCTGATGTCTCAAAGTGCTGTACAGAAACCCAGCCTAAAACCCCCCAAACAGCAAAAAATGCAGGTGTAGAAGCACGGTGGCTAGGAAAAACTCCCTAGGAAAAACTCCCTAGAAAGGCCAAAACCTAGGAAGAAACCTAGAGAGGAACCAGGCTCTGAGGGGTGGCCAGTCCTCTACTGGCTGTACTGGGTAGAGAGGAACCAGGCTCTGAGGGGTGACCAGTCCTCTACTGGCTGTACTGGGTAGAGAGGAACCAGGCTCTGAGGGGTGGCCAGTCCTCTACTGGCTGTACTGGGTAGAGAGGAACCAGGCTCTGAGGGGTGGCCAGTCCTCTTCTGGCTGTACTGGGTAGACCAGAGGAACCAGGCTCTGAGGGGTGACCAGTCCTCTACTGGCTGTACTGGGTAGAGAGGAACCAGGCTCTGAGGGGTGACCAGTCCTCTACTGGCTGTACTGGGTAGAGAGGAACCAGGCTCTGAGGGGTGGCCAGTCCTCTACTGGCTGTACTGGGTAGAGAGGAACCAGGCTCTGAGGGGTGGCCAGTCCTCTACTGGCTGTACTGGGTAGAGAGGAACCAGGCTCTGAGGGGTGACCAGTCCTCTACTGGCTGTACTGGGTAGAGAGGAACCAGGCTCCGAGGGGTGACCAGTCCTCTACTGGCTGTACTGGGTAGAGAGGAACCAGGCTCTGAGGGGTGACCAGTCCTCTACTGGCTGTACTGGGTAGAGAGGAACCAGGCTCCGAGGGGTGACCAGTCCTCTACTGGCTGTACTGGGTAGAGAGGAACCAGGCTCTGAGGTGGTGACCAGTCCTCTACTGGCTGTACTGGGTAGAGAGGAACCAGGCTATGAGGGGTGGCCAGTCCTCTACTGGCTGTACTGGGTAGAGAGGAACCAGGCTCTGAGGGGTGACCAGTCATCTACTGGCTGTACTGGGTAGACCAGAGGAACCAGGCTCTGAGGGGTGACCAGTCCTCTACTGGCTGTACTGGGTAGAGAGGAACCAGGCTCTGAGGGGTGACCAGTCCTCTACTGGCTGTACTGGGTAGACCAGAGGAACCAGGCTCTGAGGGGTGGCCAGTCCTCTACTGGCTGTACTGGGTAGACCAGAGGAACCAGGCTCTGAGGGGTGGCCAGTCCTCTACTGGCTGTGCCGGGTGGAGATTATAACAGAACATGGCCAAGATGTTCAAATGTTCATAGACGAACAGCAGGGTCAAATAATAATAATCACAGTGGTTGTAGAGGGTGCAACAGGTCAGCACCTCAGGAGTAAATGTCAGTTGGCTTTTTCATAGCCGATCATTCAGAGTATCTCTACCGCTCCTGCTGTCTCTAGAGAGTTGAAAACAGCAGGTCTGGGACAGGTAGCACGTCCGGTGAAATATAATGAAGACTCTTCCCCTCTTGGTATTATACAGGATGTTGACGCGGAGAGCTGTGTGGGAGCCAACCGATTATTTTGGCCAATGAGAGAGGACATTGTTTGGTACCAATCAGGGAATGTGCTTGGGATTGTCCCTGAGCCTCAGCCAGCGACAAAACAGCATATGATGCTTGATGGCTACAGTCTGGGGTGAAATGTGCTCTCTCGTTAAGCACTAGGCTACCTGCTGGTTACTGGCCCAACGCTCTAACCACTAGGCTACCTGCTGGTTACTGGCCCGACGCTCTAACCACTAGGCTACCTGCTGGTTACTGGCCCGACGCTCTAACCACTAGGCTACCTGCTGGTTACTGGCCCGACGCTCTAACCACTAGGCTACCTGCTGGTTACTGGCCCGACGTTCTAACCACTAGGCTACCTGCTGGTTACTGGCCCGACGCTCTAACCACTAGGCTACCTGCTGGTTACTGGCCCGACGCTCTAACCACTAGGCTACCTGCTGGTTACTGGCCCGACGTTCTAACCACTAGGCTACCTGCTGGTTACTGGCCCGACGCTCTAACCACTAGGCTACCTGCTGGTTACTGGCCCAACGCTCTAACCACTAGGCTACCTGCTGGTTACTGGCCCGACGTTCTAACCACTAGGCTACCTGCTGGTTACTGGCCCGACGCTCTAACCACTAGGCTACCTGCTGGTTACTGTCCCAACGCTCTAACCACTAGGCTACCTGCTGGTTACTGGCCCAACCCTCTAACCACTAGGCTACCTGTTGGTTACTGGCCCAACCCTCTAACCACTAGGCTACCTGCTGGTTACTGGCCCAACCCTCTAACCACTAGGCTAACCTGCTGGTTACTGGCCCGACGCTCTAACCACTAGGCTACCTGCTGGTTACTGGCCCAACCCTCTAACCACTAGGCTACCTGCTGGTTACTGTCCCAACGCCCTTTTATATGAAAAGCAGTTTCAAGAGGTTTCATTTTCAACATTCAACATCCAAAAGTGCCTGTATTTAAATCAACCATTTACAGTCACCAGTCTGGGCACACCTACTGGACCAGTCACCAGTCTGGACACACCTACTGGACCAGTTAACAGTCTGGACACACCTACTGGACCAGTTAACAGTCTGGACACACCTACTGGACCAGTCTGGACACACCTACTGGACCAGTCTGGACACACCTACTGGACCAGTCTGGACACACCTACTGGACCAGTCGACAGTCTGGACACACCTACTGGACCAGTCTGGACACACCTACTGGACCAGTCGACAGTCTGGACACACCTACTGGACCAGTCTGGACACACCTACTGGACCAGTCTGGACACACCTACTGGACCAGTCGACAGTCTGGACACACCTACTGGACCAGTCGACAGTCTGGACACACCTACTGGACCAGTCTGGACACACCTACTGGACCAGTCTGGACACACCTACTGGACCAGTCGACAGTCTGGACACACCTACTGGACCAGTCTGGACACGCCTACTGGACCAGTCGACAGTCTGGACACACCTACTGGACCAGTCTGGACACACCTACTGGACCAGTCTGGACACACCTACTGGACCAGTCTGGACACACCTACTGGACCAGTCACCAGTCTGGACACACCTACTGGACCAGTCACCAGTCTGGACACACCTACTGGACCAGTCACCAGTCTGGACACACCTACTGGACCAGTCACCAGTCTGGACACACCTACTGGACCAGTCACCAGTCTGGACACGCCTACTGGACCAGTCTGGACACACCTACTGGACCAGTCACCAGCCTGGACACACCTACTGGACCAGTCTGGACACGCCTACTGGACCAGTCTGG
The DNA here is from genome assembly GCF_965601325.2 of Salmo salar. Lineage (NCBI taxonomy): Eukaryota > Metazoa > Chordata > Actinopteri > Salmoniformes > Salmonidae > Salmo > Salmo salar. Next base: position 97,454,489 of record NC_138306.1, on the reverse strand, counting down.
ACACACCTACTGGACCAGTCACGAGTTCGCACACGCCTACTGGACCAGTCACCAGTCTGGACACGCCTACTGGACCAGTCACCAGTCTGGACACACCTACTGGACCAGTCACCAGTCTGGACACACCTACTGGACCAGTCACCAGTCTGGACACGCCTACTGGACCAGTCACCAGACTGGACACGCCTACTGGACCAGTCACCAGTCTGGACACACCTACTGGACCAGTCACCAGTCTGGGCACACCTTCTGGACCAGTCTGGACACACCTACTGGACCAGTCTGGACACACCTACTGGACCAGTCTGGACACACCTACTGGACCAGTCGACAGTCTGGACACACCTACTGGACCAGTCTGGACACACCTACTGGACCAGTCGACAGTCTGGACACACCTACTGGACCAGTCTGGACACACCTACTGGACCAGTCGACAGTCTGGACACACCTACTGGACCAGTCTGGACACACCTACTGGACCAGTCTGGACACACCTACTGGACCAGTCGACAGTCTGGACACACCTACTGGACCAGTCGACAGTCTGGACACACCTACTGGACCAGTCTGGACACACCTACTGGACCAGTCACCAGTCTGGACACACCTACTGGACCAGTCACCAGTCTGGACACACCTACTGGACCAGTCACCAGTCTGGACACGCCTACTGGACCTGTCTGGACACACCTACTGGACCCGTCACCAGCCTGGACACACCTACTGGACCAGTCTGGACACACCTACTGGACCAGTCTGGACACACCTACTGGACCAGTCTGGACACGCCTACTGGACCAGTCTGGACACACCTACTGGACCAGTCACCAGTCTGCACACGCCTACTGGACCAGTCACCAGTCTGGACACACCTACTGGACCAGTCACCAGTCTGGACACACCTACTGGACCAGTCACCAGTCTGGACACGCCTACTGGACCAGTCTGGACACGCCTACTGGACCAGTCTGGACACACCTACTGGACCAGTCACCAGTCTGGACACACCTACTGGACCAGTCTGGACACACCTACTTGACCAGTCTGGACACACCTACTGGACCAGTCTGGACACGCCTACTGGACCAGTCTGGACACACCTACTGGACCAGTCACCAGTCTGGACACGCCTACTGGACCAGTCACCAGTCTGGACACGCCTACTGGACCAGTCACCAGTCTGGACACACCTACTGGACCAGTCACCAGTCTGGACACACCTACTGGACCAGTCACCAGTCTGGACACACCTACTGGACCAGTCTGGACACGCCTACTGGACCAGTCTGGACACACCTACTGGACCAGTCACCAGTCTGGACACACCTACTGGACCAGTCTGGACACGCCTACTGGACCAGTCTGGACACACCTACTGGACCAGTCTGGACACACCTACTGGACCAGTCACCAGTCTGGACACACCTACTGGACCAGTCACCAGTCTGGACACACCTACTGGACCAGTCTGGACACACCTACTGGACCATTCTGGACACACCTACTGGACCAGTCTGGACACGCCTACTGGACCAGTCTGGACACGCCTACTGGACCAGTCTGGACACGCCTACTGGACCAGTCTGGACACGCCTACTGGACCAGTCTGGAGACGCCTACTGGACCAGTCTGGACACGCCTACTGGACCAGTCTGGACACGCCTACTGGACCAGTCTGGACACGCCTACTCATTCAATGGTTTTTCTTAATTTTTTTACTATTTTCTACATTGTAGAATAATAATTAGGACATCAAAACTATGAAATAAAACATATGGAATCATGTTGTAAACAAAAAAATATATTTTATATTTGAGATTCTTCAAAGTAGTCACCATTTGCCTCGATGACAGCTTCGCACACTCTTGGCATTCTCTCAACCAGTTTCATGAGTTAGTCACCTGGAATGCATTTCAATGAACAGGTGTGTCTTGTTAAAAGTTAATTTGGGTAATTTCTTTCCTTCTTAATGCGTTTGATCCAATCAGTGGTGTTGTGACAAGGTGGGGGAGGGGGACGAGATATGGGACACCGTTTGGGTCTTTGCGTCTCAAGAAAGATACACGTCAAATAGGCTTGTTGACCAATCAGGACCTGAATATGACTTCACGTCACATAATAATTCATACTTTTTTTTTTTACGTAGTTATTACACATTGATTACACCATCACTCGTATTTCATGTCACAACGATTCAGTGATATAGGCTACGATGCTAGTAAAGTTGTCTCACGCACCTACAGTGCTGGTCATTAAAAAAGCTAGCTAGCTCATGGATGCAAACAATGTTCTTCCCCATAAACATAGCAAAACAACATCTGTTTCAGTAGCTATATAGTTAGCTAGCTAACTATACTATTTAGCTAGCTAACTATACTATATTTTATTCAGTAAAATCTTTGAAATTGTTGCATGTCGCATTTTTTTAATCTTAGTTCAGTATAATATTAAAATCTAATTCAACAATACCAATACTGTTTTCAATTCGACTTCTGCTTTTCAAAAGCGGCTCAAACAAAACGTGTAAAAATGAACTACAGCCATTGAATTGTGCCTTAAAAATATACCGCGCATTATAGGTAAATAATGCACGCTTTAGAATTCCCCTTCAAGCCAATCAGAAAGGAGTATTCAACAATGCCACGTTATAAATTAACGTAAAACTCTAGTTTTATTGTGTTTCCATCCAACCTGGTCTCAGAGCATTTTGTATTATTCTGTACGCAAATCCGGAGTCACTCCATGTACTGTAATATGTTACGTTTGGTATGGTTACCTAAGACAGATGGTTACTTAAAGCAAAAAAACAAAAGGAGGGTGGGTGGGCGTATAACACGAACATCTGGTAACCCAAAGGTTGGGTTAGGGTTTAGGTTAATCTCATCATGGACAACTTCAGCGTTTTAGTTCATTAGAAACTTTTCGACTACTTTTTAGCTACTTTGCAACTACTTGGTGTGTTTCCTAACCCTTTAACCTAACCTTAACCCTTAACCCTAACCCCTAACCCTAACCCCTAACCTTAACCCTAACCCTAACCTTAACCCTAACCCTAACCCTAACCTTAACCCTAACCCCTAACCCTAACCCCTAACCCTAACCCTAACCCTAACCCTTTAACCTAACCCCTAACCCTAACCCCTAACACTAACCCTAACCCCTAACCCTAACCCCTAACCTTAACCCTAACCCCTAACCTTAACCTTAACCCTAACCCTAACCCCTAACCCCTAACCCTAACCCTAACCTTAACCTTAACCTTAACCTTAACCCTAACCCTAACCTTAACCTTAACCTTAACCCTAACCCCTAACCCTAACCCCTAACCTTAACCTTAACCTTAACCCTAACCCTAACCCCTAACCTTAACCTTAACCTTACCCCTAACCTTAACCCTAACCCCTAACCCCTAACCTTAACCCTTTAACCTAACCCCTAACCTTAACCCTAACCCCTAACCTTAACCCTTTAACCTAACCTTAACCCTTTAACCTGGGTAAATCCTCTTCAGCCTTCCGGGTAGATTACTGGGTAAATCCTCGTCAGCCTTCTGGGTAAATCCTCTTCAGCCTTTTGGGTAAATCACTGGGTAAATCCTCTTCAGCCTTCTGGGTAAATCCTCGTCAGCCTTCTGGGTAAATCCTCGTCAGCCTTCTGGGTAAATCCTCGTCAGCTTTCTGGGTAAATCCTCATCAGCCTTCTGGGTAAATCCTCGTCAGCCTTCTGGGTAAATCCTCGTCAGCTTTCTGGGTAAATCCTCTTCAGCCTTCTGGGTAAATCCTCGTCAGCCTTCTGGGTAAATCCTCGTCAGCATTCTGGGTAAATCCTCGTCAGCTTTCTGGGTAAATCCTCATCAGCCTTCTGGGTAAATCCTCGTCAGCTTTCTGGGTAAATCCTCGTCAGCCTTCTGGGTAAATCCTCGTCAGCCTTCTGGGTAAATCCTCTTTGGAAATGGGACTCAGGGAACCCATATTAATCTCACCCCCCCATGACTGTCTGGTGAACGAGATGTTTAAAAGTAAAATCCTTTTTGGAAAACATATTCCCTGGACCGATGTGTCTATTTAACGTTTCAGCAGACGCTCCTATCCAAATCAACGTGCCTTGCAGTGCCTTGCCCAAGGGCACACTGACAGATTCAAACCAGCGACCTTTCGGTTACTGGCACAGTGCTCTTAACTGCTAGGCTACTTGCCTCCCTAATTTAAAAACAATAGCTGAAGAAATCCACATATATTCTCTCTCTCACACGCAGAGGTACAGTATGTTAAAGCCAAGACACTTCCTATCACTGCCAGTAGATGGCACTATTCATCTATATATATACACATATCTGTTGATAATGTTCATGCCAGTACTTTTCAAAGGATGCTACTCCACAGGGAATTAAAACCCATAGAAGAGAGAGAGGTGATGGGATAGAGGGAGAGAGAAGGCAGAAGAGAGAGAGGTGATGGGATAGAGGGAGAGAGAGACAGACAGCCGA
>NC_138306.1:97402500-97447500 GCF_965601325.2 Salmo salar | reverse complement strand
AGGAACTCTGCCTGGAAGGCCAGCATCCCGGAGTCGCCTCTCCACTGTTGAGACTGGTGTTTTAAACAGTAGTGTATATATGTCTTTATTTAACTAGGCAAGTCAGTTAAGAACAAATTCTTATTTACAATGACGGCCTAGGAACAGTGGGTTAATTGTCTTGTTCAGGGGCAGAACAACAGATTTTTAACTTGCCAGCTCGGGGATTCGATCCAGCAACCTTTCAGTTCCTGGCCCAATGCTCTAACCACTAGGCTACCTGCTGGTTACTGGCCCAACGCTCTAACCACTAGGCTACCTGCTGGTTACTGGCCCAACGCTCTAACCACTAGGCTACCTGCTGGTTACTGGCCCAATGCTAGGCTACCTGCTGGTTACTGGCCCAACACTCTAACCACTAGGCTACCTGCTGGTTACTAGCCCAGCGCTCTAACCACTAGGCTACCTGCTGGTTACTGGCCCAACGCTCTAACCACTAGGCTACCTGCTGGTTACTGGCCCAACGCTCTAACCACTAGGCTACCAGCTGGTTACTGGCCCAACGCTCTAACCACTAGGCTACCTGCTGGTTACTGGCCCAACGCTCTAACCACTAGGCTACCTGCTGGTTACTGGCCCAACGCTCTAACCACTAGGCTACCTGCTGGTTACTGGCCCAACGCTCTAACCACTAGGCTACCTGCTGGTTACTGGCCCAACGCTCTAACCACTAGGCTACCTGCTGGTTACTGTCCCAACGCTCTAACCACTAGGCTACCTGCTGGTTACTGGCCCAACGCTCTAACCACTAGGCTACCTGCTGGTTACTGGCCCAACGCTCTAACCACTAGGCTACCTGCTGGTTACTGGCCCAACGCTCTAACCACTAGGCTACCTGCTGGTTACTGGCCCAACGCTCTAACCACTAGGCTACCTGCTGGTTACTGGCCCAACGCTCTAACCACTAGGCTACCTGCTGGTTACTGGCCCAACGCTCTAACCACTAGGCTACCTGCTGGTTACTGGCCCAACGCTCTAACCACTAGGCTACCTGCTGGTTACTGGCCCAACGCTCTAACCACTAGGCTACCAGCTGGTTACTGGCCCGACGCTCTAACCACTAGGCTACCCATTGATTCTTGAATAATATAACTTATAAATGCTTCATGAGTTTAGTTGAATTGTCAGACTCCATCAGAACCCAAAATATAAGCTGTTTTGTCTCCAATGTTTGTAAACATTGTAAATGTAAACAAACACTGATAACATTAAAACAATAATGTTGATATCATGGAGGGTCAGTCCTGGCATCCACAGCTCTGTCTATTAGTCTGAGAGTTGGTTACATTTCTCCAGGCCCATCCCTCAGCTTTTTTACCAAAACAGAGGCGTGGCGCGAGCCGTTTTGTTATTGTTCTGTGGACTTGCCCTTTAAACAGCTGCACATTATCAAGATATGAAAATGTCACCAACAGAAAGGTAAACAACAGGCCTACAGCAAATGCAGCAAATGGCCACTCATTTATCACCTGTAAATAGCCCTTTTCAGTAGTGCTTCAAAAGCCATTCCACGATCACAGCATTTATCTTTTAACAGGAATCAATGAGCCCAACCAGTCCTCCATAACAACACAATAACACACAACAGAGTGGCTGATAAGTTCTTCGTTTTTGGGGGTCATGCTCAGGTAAAAACTATTTGGCTGATCTATACTTCCATATTTCCAAGTCTTTTGTTCTTGAAGATCAATAACATTTATTGTAATGACTGGAATTCTGGTTGACTTCTGGGTTTTAATGTGAAGATATAATTTAATCGTATTATTATAATGTAGTAGAAAGCGACAGGTTAGAAGAAGCGTACATAACAGAACCCATGAAGTTAAAATGTAACATCCATATATGACCACTTTAACGTTGATTTATCCTGCAATAGATGTCGTTCAATTAGTCATGTCTGTCTGTCTGTCTGTCTGTCTGTCTGTCTGTCTTCCAATGGCTCTTAAGGGGAAAGTAATCTAAAAGTAACCGAATGTAATCAGATTACATTACTGAGTTTGGGGTAATCCAATAGTTACATTACTGATTACAGTGTTGGACAGGTAGTAACTAGTAACTGTAATAGATTACATCAAATCAAATTTCAAATCAAATTTATTTTTATATAGCCCTTCGTACATCAGCTGATATTCTCAAAGTGCTGTACAGAAACCCAGCCTAAAACCCCAAACAGCAAGCAAAGCATGTGAAAGAAGCACGGTGGCTAGGAAAAACTCCCTAGGAAAAACTCCCTAGAAAGGCCAAAAACCTAGGAAGAAACCTAGAGAGGAACCAGGCTATGAGGGGTGGCCAGTCCTCTTCTGGCTGTGCAGGGTGGATATTAAAACAGAACATGGTCAAAATGTTAAAATGTTAAAATGTTCATAAATGACCAGCATGGTCAAATAATAATAATCATAGTAGTTGTCGAGGGTGCAACAAGCACGTCCGGTGAACAGGTCAGGGTTCCATAGCCGCAGGCAGAACAGTTGAAACTGGAGCAGCAGCACGGCCAGGTGGACTGGGGACAGCAAGGAGTCATCATACCAGGTAGTCCTGAGGCATGGTCCTAGGGCTCAGGTCCTCCGAGAGAAAGACAGAAAGAGAGAAAGAGAGAATTAGAGAGAGCATATTTAAATACACACAGGACACCGGATAAGACAAGAGAAATACTCCAGATGTAACAGACTGACCCTAGCCCCCCGACACATAAACTACTGCAGCATAAATACTGGAGGCTGAGACAGGAGGGATCAGAAGACACTGTGGCCCCATCCGATGATACCCCCGGACAGGGCCAAACAGGCAGGATATAACCTCACCCACTTTGCCAAAGCACAGCCCCCACACCACTAGAGGGATGTCTCCAACCACCAACTTACCGTCCTAAGACAAGGCCGAGTATAGCCCACAACGATCTCCGCCATGGCACAACCCAAGGGGGGGGGGGCGCCAACCCAGACAGGAAGACCACGTCAGTGACTCAACCCACTCAAGTGACGCACCCCTCCCATGGAAGAACACCAGTAGGCCAGTGACTCAGCCTCTGTAAAAGGGTTAGAGGCAGAGAATCCCAGTGGAAAGAGGGGAACCGGCAAGGCAGAGACAGCAAGGGCGGTTCGTTGCTCCAGCCTTTCCGTTCACCTTCACACTCCTGGGCCAGACTATACTTAATCATAGGACCTACTGAAGAGATAAGTCTTCAGTAAAGACTTAAAGGTTGAGACTGAGTCTGCGTCTCTCACATTGGTAGGCAGACCATTCCATAAAAATGGAGCTCTATAGGAGAAAGCCCTACCTCCAGCCGTTTGCTTAGAAATTCTAGGGACAATTAGGAGGCCTGCGTCTTGTGACCGTAGCGTACGTGTAGGTATGTACGGCAGGACCAAATCGGAAAGATAGGTAGGAGCAAGCCCATGTAATGCTTTGTAGGTTAGCAGTAAAACCTTGAAATCAGCCCTTGCCTTAACAGGAAGCCAGTGTAGGGAGGCTAACACTGGAGTAATATGATCAAATTTTTTGGTTCTAGTCAGGATTCTAGCAGCCGTATTTAGCACTAACTGAAGTTTAGTAACGCCGAGGTCCTTCACAGTTTTATTTGAGACGACTGTACAACCATCCAGATTAATTGTCAGATTCAACAGAAGATCTCTTTGTTTCTTGGGACCTAGAACAAGCATCTCTGTTTTGTCCGAGTTTAAAAGTAGAAAGTTTGCAGCCATCCACTTCTTTATGTCTGAAACACAGGCTTCTAGCGAGGGCAATTTTGGGGCTTCACCATGTTTCATTGAAATGTACAGCTGTGTGTCGTCTGCATAGCAGTGAAATTTAACATTATGTTTTCGAATGACATCCCCAAGAGGTAAAATATATAGTGAAAACAATAGTGGTCCTAAAACGGAACCTTGAGGAACACCGAAATTTACAATTGATTTGTCAGAGGACAAACCATTCACAGAGACAAACTGATATCTTTCCGACAGATAAGATCTAAACCAGGCCAGAACTTGTCCATGTAGACCAATTTGGGTTTCCAATCTCTCCAAAAGAATGTGGTGATCGATGGTATCAAAAGCGGCACTAAGATCTAGGAGCACGAGGACAGATGCAGAGCCTCGGTCTGACGTCATTAAAAGGTCATTTACCACCTTCACAAGTGCAGTCTCAGTGCTATGATGGGGTCTAAAACCAGACTGAAGCGTTTCGTATACATTGTTTGTCTTCAGGAAGGCAGTCAGTTGCTGTGCAACAGCTTTTTCTAAAATTTTGGAGAGGAATGGAAGATTCGATATAGGCCGATAGTTTTTTATAATTTCTGGATCAAGATTCGGCTTTTTCAAGAGAGGCTTTATTACTGCCACTTTTAGTGAGCTTGGTACACATCCGGTGGATAGAGAGCCGTTTATTATGTTCAACATAGGAGGGCCAAGCACAGGAAGCAGCTCTTTCAGTAGTTTAGTTGGAATAGGGTCCAGTATGCAGCTTGAGGGTTTGGAGGCCATGATTATTTTCATCATTGCGTCAAGAGATATAGTACTAAAACACTTTAGTATCTCCCTTGATCCTAGGTCCTGGCAGAGTTGTGCAGACTCAGGACAATGGAGCTTTGGAGGAATACCCAGATTTAAAGAGGAGTCTGTAATTTGCTTTCTAATGATCATGATCTTTTCCTCAAAGAAGTTCATAAATTTATTACTGCTGAAGTGAAAGCCATCCTCCATTTGCGAAGGCTGCTTTTTAGTTAGCTTTGCGACAGTATCAAAAAGAAATTTCGGATTGTTCTTATTTTCCTCAATTAAGTTGGAAAAATAGGATGATCGAGCAGCAGTAAGGGCTCTTCGATACTGCACGGTACTGTCTTTCCAAGCTAGTCGGAAGACTTCCAGTTTGGTGTGGCGCCATTTCCGTTCCAATTTTCTGGAAGCTTGCTTCAGAGCTCGTGTATTTTCTGTATACCAGGGAGCTAGTTTCTTATGACAGATGTTTTTAGTTTTTAGGGGTGCAACTGCATCTAGGGTATTGCGCAAGGTTAAATTGAGTTCCTCGGTTAGGTGGTTAACTGATTTTTGTCCTCTGACGTCCTTGGGTAGGCAGAGGCAGTCTGGAAGGGCATCAAGGAATCTTTGGGTTGTCTGAGAATTTATAGCACGACATGTAGGAAGGAACCAAACCAACCGTGCCGTAAATCCAAAGTAAAAGGAAGTCCATAAATGAGAAGAACGTTCCTTTCTTCTTTCCAACCCCTCCCCTCTGACCACACTGAATTCAGCCGTTAAGATTCAGGACCGCCACAGCAGAGCTGAACCCCCCTCCAGCGGGGCTAACAGCAGACTCAGGGCCGCGGTTAGCAGCTCTTCAGGAAGGAAGTAGAGATAGTACAACACCTGGGGGTGGAACCCCTCCAGCCGGCTAACAGCAGACTCAGGGCCGCGGTTAGCAGCTCTTCAGGAAGGAAGTAGAGATAGTACAACACCTGGGGGTGGAACCCCTCCAGCCGGCTAACAGCAGACTCAGGGCCGTGGTTAGCAGCTCTTCAGGAAGTAGAGATAGTACAACACCTGGGGGTGGAACCCCTCCAGCCGGCTAACAGCAGACTCAGGGCCACGGTTAGCAGCTCTTCAGGAAGTGGAGATAGTACAACACCTGGGGGTGGAACCCCTCCAGCCGGCTAACAGCAGACTCAGGGCCGCGGTTAGCAGCTCTTCAGGAAGGAAGTAGAGATAGTACAACACCTGGGGGTGGAACCCCTCCAGCCGGCTAACAGCAGACTCAGGGCCGCGGTTAGCAGCTCTTCAGGAAGTAGAGACAGTACAACACCTGGGGGTGGAACCCCTCCAGCCGGGCTAACAGCAGACTCAGGGCCGCGGTTAGCAGCTCTTCAGGAAGTAGAGATAGTACAACACCTGGGGGTGGAACCCCTCCAGCCGGGCTAACAGCAGACTCAGGGCCGCGGTTAGCAGCTCTTCAGGAAGTAGAGATAGTACAACACCTGGGGGTGGAACCCCTCCAGCCGGCTAACAGCAGACTCAGGGCCGCGGTTAGCAGCTCTTCAGGAAGTAGAGACAGTACAACACCTGGGGGTTGAACCCCTCCAGCCGGCTAACAGCAGACTCAGGGCCGCGGTTAGCAGCTCTTCAGGAAGTAGAGATAGTACAACACCTGGGGGTGGAACCCCTCCAGCCGGCTAACAGCAGACTCAGGGCCGCGGTTAGCAGCTCTTCAGGAAGTAGAGATAGTACAACACCTGGGGGTGGAACCCCTCCAGCCGGCTAACAGCAGACTCAGGCCACGGTTAGCAGCTCTTCAGGAAGTAGAGACAGTACAACACCTGGGGGTGGAACCCCTCCAGCCGGCTAACAGCAGACTCAGGGCCGCGGTTAGCAGCTCTTCAGGAAGTAGAGATAGTACAACACCTGGGGGTGGAACCCCTCCAGCCGGCTAACAGCAGACTCAGGGCCGCGGTTAGCAGCTCTTCAGGAAGGAAGTAGAGATAGTACAACACCTGGGGGTTGAACCCCTCCAGCCGGCTAACAGCAGACTCAGGGCCGCGGTTAGCAGCTCTTCAGGAAGGAAGTAGAGATAGTACAACACCTGGGGGTGGAACCCCTCCAGCCGGCTAACAGCAGACTCAGGGCCACGGTTAGCAGCTCTTCAGGAAGTGGAGATAGTACAACACCTGGGGGTGGAACCCCTCCAGCCGGCTAACAGCAGACTCAGGGCCGCGGTTAGCAGCTCTTCAGGAAGGAAGTAGAGATAGTACAACACCTGGGGGTGGAACCCCTCCAGCCGGCTAACAGCAGACTCAGGGCCACGGTTAGCAGCTCTTCAGGAAGGAGAGATAGTACAACACCTGGGGGTGGAACCCCTCCAGCCGGCTAACAGCAGACTCAGGGCCGCGGTTAGCAGCTCTTCAGGAAGGAAGTAGAGATAGTACAACACCTGGGGGTGGAACCCCTCCAGCCGGCTAACAGCAGACTCAGGGCCACGGTTAGCAGCTCTTCAGGAAGTAGAGATAGTACAACACCTGGGGGTGGAACCCCTCCAGCCGGGCTAACAGCAGACTCAGGGCCGCGGTTAGCAGCTCTTCAGGAAGGAAGTAGAGATAGTACAACACCTGGGGGTGGAACCCCTCCAGCCGGCTAACAGCAGACTCAGGGCCGCGGTTAGCAGCTCTTCAGGAAGTAGAGATAGTACAACACCTGGGGGTGGAACCCCTCCAGCCGGCTAACAGCAGACTCAGGGCCGCGGTTAGCAGCTCTTCAGGAAGTAGAGATAGTACAACACCTGGGGGTGGAACCCCTCCAGCCGGCTAACAGCAGACTCAGGGCCGCGGTTAGCAGCTCTTCAGGAAGTGGAGACAGTACAACACCTGGGGGTTGTAAGGTATAATTATCTTTTTATATCAGCATATGTATCAATATGTTTTATTGTTTTGTTAAGCTACATGCTAACGTGTGATTATTATGTCCTAAGAGACCGTGTATGTGACAAACTGGAGCATATTGCTGGGTAGTAGGAGCGTAGGTTGAGTAGACTCATCACACACACACACACACACACACACACACACACACACACACACACACACACACACACACACACACACACACACACTGCCTGGTTGTGGGGCCGCTCAAGGACAGGTGTACGGGAGGGGCTGGTAGAATGGAAGATAGCTGTAGCACAAAAGCAGACACTGTCCTTGGGTGTCTGACTCTCGCTTACACACACACGAAGATAAGCTAGAAGACAACTACGCTTGGCAACAAAGATGCGCCAGGAGGCTGGGACCAGCCTGCACGCCAACGATAGGCTGAGCAAGTCTAAACCACACCCAAGCCTCTACTCTGACAGGCTCTGAAGCAGGAACTATCTCTGTCAGAGTATTAAAGAAATGAACTTTGTATGTGACGGTTATTTCTCTGTCTGCCCTGCGTGGTGTTTCAGTGAACCCGTATATATGAACATCATCCTTACCACTTATATATCATTGCATTACTCTGTGCTGACTATTTTGTTCTGATACCAGATTCGAATTGACGCAATCTAACAGGGTGGAACCAAACCAACACAGTGATAGTTTAACTATGATTCTCTAATAGAGAAAAAGCAACACAGTCACATCCTGATAGACAGAGGAGAAGAGACAGAAGCAGCAACACAGACAGACTCAGCTAGTGTCCCAGAGGTCTATCTACCTCTTTAACCAGCTCCTTAATCAGTCAGACTCAGCTAGTGTCCCAGAGGTCTATCTACCTCTTTAACCAGCTCCTTAATCAGTCAGACTCAGCTAGTGTCCCAGAGGTCTATCTACCTCTTTAACCAGCTCCTTAATCAGTCAGACTCAGCTAGTGTCCCAGAGGTCTATCTACCTCTTTAACCAGCTCCTTAATCAGTCAGACTCAGCTAGTGTCCCAGAGGTCATTCTACCTCTTTAACCAGCTCCTTAATCAGTCAGACTCAGCTAGTGTCCCAGAGGTCTATCTACCTCTTTAACCAGCTCCTTAATCAGTCAGACTCAGCTAGTGTCCCAGAGGTCATTCTACCTCTTTAACCAGCTCCTTAATCAGTCAGACTCAGCTAGTGTCCCAGAGGTCTATCTACCTCTTTAACCAGCTCCTTAATCAGTCAGACTCAGCTAGTGTCCCAGAGGTCTATCTACCTCTTTAACCAGCTCCTTAATCAGTCAGACTCAGCTAGTGTCCCAGAGGTCATTCTACCTCTTTAACCAGCTCCTTAATCAGTCAGACTCAGCTAGTGTCCCAGAGGTCTATCTACCTCTTTAACCAGCTCCTTAATCAGTCAGACTCAGCTAGTGTCCCAGAGGTCATTCTACCTCTTTAACCAGCTCCTTAATCAGTCAGACTCAGCTAGTGTCCCAGAGGTCATTCTACCTCTTTAACCAGCTCCTTAATCAGTCAGACTCAGCTAGTGTCCCAGAGGTCATTCTACCTCTTTAACCAGCTCCTTAATCAGTCAGACTCAGCTAGTGTCCCAGAGGTCTATCTACCTCTTTAACCAGCTCCTTAATCAGTCAGACTCAGCTAGTGTCCCAGAGGTCTATCTACCTCTTTAACCAGCTCCTTAATCAGTCAGACTCAGCTAGTGTCCCAGAGGTCATTCTACCTCTTTAACCAGCTCCTTAATCAGTCAGACTCAGCTAGTGTCCCAGAGGTCTATCTACCTCTTTAACCAGCTCCTTAATCAGTCAGACTCAGCTAGTGTCCCAGAGGTCTATCTACCTCTTTAACCAGCTCCTTAATCAGTCAGACTCAGCTAGTGTCCCAGAGGTCTATCTACCTCTTTAACCAGCTCCTTAATCAGTCAGACTCAGCTAGTGTCCCAGAGGTCTATCTACCTCTTTAACCAGCTCCTTAATCAGTCAGACTCAGCTAGTGTCCCAGAGGTCTATCTACCTCTTTAACCAGCTCCTTAATCAGTCAGACTCAGCTAGTGTCCCAGAGGTCTATCTACCTCTTTAACCAGCTCCTTAATCAGTCAGACTCAGCTAGTGTCCCAGAGGTCATTCTACCTCTTTAACCAGCTCCTTAATCAGTCAGACTCAGCTAGTGTCCCAGAGGTCTATCTACCTCTTTAACCAGCTCCTTAATCAGTCAGACTCAGCTAGTGTCCCAGAGGTCTATCTACCTCTTTAACCAGCTCCTTAATCAGTCAGACTCAGCTAGTGTCCCAGAGGTCTATCTACCTCTTTAACCAGCTCCTTAATCAGTCAGACTCAGCTAGTGTCCCAGAGGTCTATCTACCTCTTTAACCAGCTCCTTAATCAGTCAGACTCAGCTAGTGTCCCAGAGGTCATTCTACCTCTTTAACCAGCTCCTTAATCAGTCAGACTCAGCTAGTGTCCCAGAGGTCTATCTACCTCTTTAACCAGCTCCTTAATCAGTCAGACTCAGCTAGTGTCCCAGAGGTCTATCTACCTCTTTAACCAGCTCCTTAATCAGTCAGACTCAGCTAGTGTCCCAGAGGTCATTCTACCTCTTTAACCAGCTCCTTAATCAGTCAGACTCAGCTAGTGTCCCAGAGGTCTATCTACCTCTTTAACCAGCTCCTTAATCAGTCAGACTCAGCTAGTGTCCCAGAGGTCTATCTACCTCTTTAACCAGCTCCTTAATCAGTCAGACTCAGCTAGTGTCCCAGAGGTCTATCTACCTCTTTAACCAGCTCCTTAATCAGTCAGACTCAGCTAGTGTCCCAGAGGTCTATCTACCTCTTTAACCAGCTCCTTAATCAGTCAGACTCAGCTAGTGTCCCAGAGGTCTATCTACCTCTTTAACCAGCTCCTTAATCAGTCAGACTCAGCTAGTGTCCCAGAGGTCTATCTACCTCTTTAACCAGCTCCTTAATCAGTCAGACTCAGCTAGTGTCCCAGAGGTCTATCTACCTCTTTAACCAGCTCCTTAATCAGTCAGACTCAGCTAGTGTCCCAGAGGTCTATCTACCTCTTTAACCAGCTCCTTAATCAGTCAGACTCAGCTAGTGTCCCAGAGGTCTATCTACCTCTTTAACCAGCTCCTTAATCAGTCAGACTCAGCTAGTGTCCCAGAGGTCTATCTACCTCTTTAACCAGCTCCTTAATCAGTCAGACTCAGCTAGTGTCCCAGAGGTCATTCTACCTCTTTAACCAGCTCCTTAATCAGTCAGACTCAGCTAGTGTCCCAGAGGTCTATCTACCTCTTTAACCAGCTCCTTAATCAGTCAGACTCAGCTAGTGTCCCAGAGGTCTATCTACCTCTTTAACCAGCTCCTTAATCAGTCAGACTCAGCTAGTGTCCCAGAGGTCATTCTACCTCTTTAACCAGCTCCTTAATCAGTCAGACTCAGCTAGTGTCCCAGAGGTCATTCTAGCTCTTTAACCAGCTCCTTAATCAGTCAGACTCAGCTAGTGTCCCAGAGGTCTATCTACCTCTTTAACCAGCTCCTTAATCAGTCAGACTCAGCTAGTGTCCCAGAGGTCTATCTACCTCTTTAACCAGCTCCTTAATCAGTCAGACTCAGCTAGTGTCCCAGAGGTCTATCTACCTCTTTAACCAGCTCCTTAATCAGTCAGACTCAGCTAGTGTCCCAGAGGTCTATCTACCTCTTTAACCAGCTCCTTAATCAGTCAGACTCAGCTAGTGTCCCAGAGGTCATTCTACCTCTTTAACCAGCTCCTTAATCAGTCAGACTCAGCTAGTGTCCCAGAGGTCTATCTACCTCTTTAACCAGCTCCTTAATCAGTCAGACTCAGCTAGTGTCCCAGAGGTCTATCTACCTCTTTAACCAGCTCCTTAATCAGTCAGACTCAGCTAGTGTCCCAGAGGTCTATCTACCTCTTTAACCAGCTCCTTAATCAGTCAGACTCAGCTAGTGTCCCAGAGGTCTATCTACCTCTTTAACCAGCTCCTTAATCAGTCAGACTCAGCTAGTGTCCCAGAGGTCTATCTACCTCTTTAACCAGCTCCTTAATCAGTCAGACTCAGCTAGTGTCCCAGAGGTCTATCTACCTCTTTAACCAGCTCCTTAATCAGTCAGACTCAGCTAGTGTCCCAGAGGTCTATCTACCTCTTTAACCAGCTCCTTAATCAGTCAGACTCAGCTAGTGTCCCAGAGGTCTATCTACCTCTTTAACCAGCTCCTTAATCAGTCAGACTCAGCTAGTGTCCCAGAGGTCTATCTACCTCTTTAACCAGCTCCTTAATCAGTCAGACTCAGCTAGTGTCCCAGAGGTCATTCTACCTCTTTAACCAGCTCCTTAATCAGTCAGACTCAGCTAGTGTCCCAGAGGTCTATCTACCTCTTTAACCAGCTCCTTAATCAGTCAGACTCAGCTAGTGTCCCAGAGGTCTATCTACCTCTTTAACCAGCTCCTTAATCAGTCAGACTCAGCTAGTGTCCCAGAGGTCTATCTACCTCTTTAACCAGCTCCTTAATCAGTCAGACTCAGCTAGTGTCCCAGAGGTCTATCTACCTCTTTAACCAGCTCCTTAATCAGTCAGACTCAGCTAGTGTCCCAGAGGTCTATCTACCTCTTTAACCAGCTCCTTAATCAGTCAGACTCAGCTAGTGTCCCAGAGGTCTATCTACCTCTTTAACCAGCTCCTTAATCAGTCAGACTCAGCTAGTGTCCCAGAGGTCTATCTACCTCTTTAACCAGCTCCTTAATCAGTCAGACTCAGCTAGTGTCCCAGAGGTCATTCTACCTCTTTAACCAGCTCCTTAATCAGTCAGACTCAGCTAGTGTCCCAGAGGTCTATCTACCTCTTTAACCAGCTCCTTAATCAGTCAGACTCAGCTAGTGTCCCAGAGGTCTATCTACCTCTTTAACCAGCTCCTTAATCAGTCAGACTCAGCTAGTGTCCCAGAGGTCTATCTACCTCTTTAACCAGCTCCTTAATCAGTCAGACTCAGCTAGTGTCCCAGAGGTCATTCTACCTCTTTAACCAGCTCCTTAATCAGTCAGACTCAGCTAGTGTCCCAGAGGTCTATCTACCTCTTTAACCAGCTCCTTAATCAGTCAGACTCAGCTAGTGTCCCAGAGGTCTATCTACCTCTTTAACCAGCTCCTTAATCAGTCAGACTCAGCTAGTGTCCCAGAGGTCTATCTACCTCTTTAACCAGCTCCTTAATCAGTCAGACTCAGCTAGTGTCCCAGAGGTCTATCTACCTCTTTAACCAGCTCCTTAATCAGTCAGACTCAGCTAGTGTCCCAGAGGTCATTCTACCTCTTTAACCAGCTCCTTAATCAGTCAGACTCAGCTAGTGTCCCAGAGGTCTATCTACCTCTTTAACCAGCTCCTTAATCAGTCAGACTCAGCTAGTGTCCCAGAGGTCTATCTACCTCTTTAACCAGCTCCTTAATCAGTCAGACTCAGCTAGTGTCCCAGAGGTCTATCTACCTCTTTAACCAGCTCCTTAATCAGTCAGACTCAGCTAGTGTCCCAGAGGTCTATCTACCTCTTTAACCAGCTCCTTAATCAGTCAGACTCAGCTAGTGTCCCAGAGGTCATTCTACCTCTTTAACCAGCTCCTTAATCAGTCAGACTCAGCTAGTGTCCCAGAGGTCATTCTATATAGTACACACCTGGTCTAAAGTAGTGCACTATAGAGGGAATAGGGTTCCATTTGGTCTAAAGTAGTGCACTATAAAGGGAATAGGGTTCCATTTGGTCTAAGGTAGTGCACTATAGAGGGAATAGGGTTCCATTTGGTCTAAAGTGGTGCACTATGTAGGGAATAGTGTTCCATTTGGTCTAAAGTGGTGCACTATGTAGGGAATAGTGTTCCATTTGGTCTAAGGTAGTGCACTATAAAGGGAATAGTGTTCCATTTGGTCTAAGGTAGTGCACTATAAAGGGAATAGGGTTACATTTGGTCTAAAGTGGTGCACTATAAAGGGAATAGTGTTCCATTTGGTCTAAGGTAGTGCACTATAGAGGGAATAGTGTTCCATTTGGTCTAAGGTAGTGCACTATAAAGGGAATAGGGTTACATTTGGTCTAAGGTAGTGCACTATAGAGGGAATAGGGTTCCCTTTGGTCTAAGGTAGTGCACTATAAAGGGAATAGGGTTCCATTTGGTCTAAGGTAGTGCACTATAAAGGGAATAGGGTTCCCTTTGGTCTAAGGTAGTGCACTATAAAGGGAATAGGGTTCCATTTGGTCTAAGGTAGTGCACTATAAAGGGAATAGGGTTCCATTTGGTCTAAGGTAGTGCACTATAAAGGGAATAGTGTTCCATTTGGTGTAAAGTAGTGCACTATGTAGGGAATAGGGTGCCATTTGGGAGGGACCCATGCTCAGTTTCTTATTTAGGTCTCAAATCGTAGTTTCCTCACACATCCTTGTGACTTTGTATCTCATTGGAGGGTTCAAACGGTTTAGTTCCACAGACAGCCCTCCCCATAGACAATGTTATATCATATCATATAACTTAATATCGTATAATATCATTTAATATCATATAATATAATATCATGTCATATCATATCACATCATATATCATATCACATCATATATCATATCATGTCATATCACATCATATATCATATCATGTCATATCACATCATATATCATATCATGTCATATCAAATAATATATCATATCATATATCATATCATATCATATATCATATCATATCACATCATATATCATATCATGTCATATCACATCATATATCATATCATGTCATATCACATCATATATCATATCATGTCATATCACATCATATATCATATCATGTCATATCACATCATATATCATATCATGTCATATCAAATAATATATCATATCATATATCATATCATATCATATATCATATCATATCACATCATATCATATCATATATCATATAATATCATATCACATCATATCATATCACATCATATCATATCATATATCATATCACATCATGTCATATCATGTCATATCACATCATATATCATATCATGTCATATCAAATAATATATCATATCACATCATATATCATATCATATCATATATCATATCATATCACATCATATATCATATCATATCACATCATATCATATATCATATCACATCATGTCATATCATGTCATATCACATCATATATCATATCATATCATATATCATATCACATCATGTCATATCAAATAATATATCATATCACATCATATATCATATCATATATCACATCACATCACATCACATCATATATCATATACAATTTAATGTCATATTATGTCATAACCTCTGGTCTGTAGTCCTAGTATCCCTGGTGGATAACCTCTGGTCTGTAGTCCTAGTGGTGGATAACCTCTGGTCTGTAGTCCTAGTGGTGGATAACCTCTGGTCTGTAGTCCTAGTGGTGGATAACCTCTGGTCTGTAGTCCTAGTGGTGGATAACCTCTGGTCTGTAGTCCTAGTGGTGGATAACCTCTGGTCTGTAGTCCTAGTGCTGGATAACCTCTGGTCTGTAGTCCTAGTGGTGGATAACCTCTGGTCTGTAGTCCTAGTGGTGGATAACCTCTGGTCTGTAGTCCTAGTGGTGGATAACCTCTGGTCTGTAGTCCTAGTGGTGGATAACCTCTGGTCTGTAGTCCTAGTGGTGGATAACCTCTGGTCTGTAGTCCTAGTGGTGGATAACCTCTGGTCTGTAGTCCTAGTATCCCTGGTGGATAACCTCTGGTCTGTAGTCCTAGTATCCCTGGTGGATAACCTCTGGTCTGTAGTCCTAGTGGTGGATAACCTCTGGTCTGTAGTCCTAGTGGTGGATAACCTCTGGTCTGTAGTCCTAGTGTTGGATAACCTCTGGTCTGTAGTCCTAGTGGTGGATAACCTCTGGTCTGTAGTCCTAGTGTTGGATAACCTCTGGTCTGTAGTCCTAGTGGTGGATAACCTCTGGTCTGTAGTCCTAGTGGTGGATAACCTCTGGTCTGTAGTCCTAGTGGTGGATAACCTCTGGTCTGTAGTCCTAGTGGTGGATAACCTCTGGTCTGTAGTCCTAGTGGTGGATAACCTCTGGTCTGTAGTCCTAGTGGTGGATAACCTCTGGTCTGTAGTCCTAGTGGTGGATAACCTCTGGTCTGTAGTCCTAGTGGTGGATAACCTCTGGTCTGTAGTCCTAGTGGTGGATAACCTCTGGTCTGTAGTCCTAGTGGTGGATAACCTCTGGTCTGTAGTCCTAGTGGTGGATAACCTCTGGTCTGGACCATGGACATGACACATTGGATGAGAGCTCTTCTGTTCTGTCCAACACCATGATGTCTGAAGAGATCGTGTGATTTAGACAGCTCAGATGTTGCTGATGAACATCTATGAAGCTAGTGGAAAGCTGTGTTCAGAGAGGTGTGAAAGTAATTCCTGTTGGACTGGTATTGACCTTCAGAATAAATGTCCTTTTTTTAATGAAGTGTCCCAGACCAGTCCTCTGGGTGTTCTCTTAATCACTTCCTGTTTATTTATGACTGGTCCTCTCTGGCTCTGATTGGTGGAAGAGAACACATCTCATATAAACCTTCTTGTTAAATTCAGAAGGGGATTAAAGGCTTTAAACTCAGATTAAAACAGGGAACTGTATTTAACTACATGGACTATTTCAGATTTGTGTTTGTGTGAGTCGTTCCAATGTTTTGAAATCCTAGTTTTCTCTCTGATAATACAGAGATTGAACAGATAGACAGGCTTGGGGTGCTGAGTGTCGACGTTCACGGGTCAGTTCATTAAGATGAGAACATGACGTAGAACAACAATGTTGAGAGAGAGACAGATAGATGGGATCATCTATCTGTACTTCTATGTCATTTGTTAATTAATATGAACTCTTTTGACCTAAATAGTTTTTGGTCGTAAAGATAAGTATTGAATTGCGTGACCTCTGAAAGGCACATTTTAAAAATGTCCCCAAACAATAAGGGGATCTGCAGTACCGATGTTACGTAGGAAAAAGTCCGTTATAAATTATTCTGTCCTGGTTAGAAAATGTCACGGCTGCTACTGTAGTTAATATAGATATATATAATATAGTATCTCAGGATAATAGACTGTTACTGTAGTTAATATAGATATATATAATATAGTATCTCAGGGTAATATACTGTTACTGTAGTTAATATAGATATATATAATATAGTATCTCAGGATAATAGACTGTTACTGTAGTTAATATAGATATATATAATATAGTATCTCAGGATAATAGACTGTTACTGTAGTTAATATAGATATATATAATATAGTATCTCAGGATAATATACTGTTACTGTAGTTAATATAGATATATATAATATAGTATCTCAGACTGTTACTGTAGTTAATATAGATATATATAATATAGTATCTCAGACTGTTACTGTAGTTAATATAGATATATATAATATAGTATCTCAGACTGTTACTGTAGTTAATATAGATATATATAATATAGTATCTCAGACTGTTACTGTAGTTAATATAGATATATATAATATAGTATCTCAGGGGAATAGACTGTTACTGTAGTTAGTATAGATATATATAATATAGAATCTCAGGATAATAGCGTGTTAATAAAGACTATGTCGTAAGGAGGAGCGGACCAAAGTGCAGCGTGTGTGTCGTTCCACATTTTATTTACTCTGTGAAACTATGCGATACATAAATAAACTGAATAACAGAAACAACAAACAGCGGAGAAACAGACACCGACTCAAAGATAATCTCCCACAAACCCAGGTGGGACAAACACCAACTTAAATATGACCTCCAATTAGAGACAACGAGGACCAGCTGCCTCTAATTGGAGCTCATCCCAAACAAAACCCCCAACATAGAAATACAAAACTAGAACATAACAACATAGAAATATAAAACTTAGAACATAACAACATAGAAAAACTAAACTAGAACATAACATAGAAATACAAAACTAGAACAACCCAACATAGAAATACAAAACTAGAACATAACAACATAGAAAAAACGAAACTAGAAACCCCCCCATGTCACGCCCTGACCTACTCTACCATAGAAAATAACAGCTTTCTAAGGTCAGGACGTGACAGAAACAAGTTGTCAGCCAATAGAATATGATTACATTTCCAATATCCTCGCCCTGGCGGAGATTCTGTGAGAGGAATGTGTATGCAGGTGCTTCTACACCTGCATTGCTTGCTGTTTGGGGGTTTTAGGCTGGTTCCTCTCTAGGTTTCTTCCTAGGTTCTGGCCTTTCTAGGGAGTTTTTCCTAGCCACCGTGCTTCTACACCTGCATTGCTTGCTGTTTTGGGGGGTTTTAGGCTGGGTTTCTGTACAGCACTTTGAGACATCAGCTGATGTAAGAAGGGCTTTATAAATACATTTGATTTGATTTGATTTGTATATCATTTATTGCATCCTGTTTCTAATCAACACTTTAAAAAACATTTTTTTTTACTTTTGGTGCCAGTGAAAATGACATAATGAAATGGTCAAAACGACTAGCTTGATTGAGCCTAGCTGCCAGGTGTGAGTACTGGTAGTGAAGCCAGGTGTGTGAGTACTGGTAGTGAAGCCAGGTGTGTGTGTACTGGTAGTGAAGCCAGGTGTGTGTACTGGTAGTGAAGCCAGGTGTGTGTACTGGGAGCGAAGCCAGGTGTGTGAGTACTGGTAGTGAAGCCAGGTGTGTGAGTACTGGTAGTGAAGCCAGGTGTGTGTGTACTGGTAGTGAAGCCAGGTGTGTGTACTGGGAGCGAAGCCAGGTGTGTGAGTACTGGTAGTGAAGCCAGGTGTGTGAGTACTGGTAGTGAAGCCAGGTGTGTGAGTACTGGTAGTGAAGCCAGGTGTGTGAGTACTGGTAGTGAAGCCAGGTGTGTGAGTACTGGTAGTGAAGCCATGTGTGTGCGTACTGGTAGTGAAGCCAGGTGTGTGAGTACTGGTAGTGAAGCCAGGTGTGTGAGTACTGGTAGTGAAGCCAGGTGTGTGAGTACTGGTAGTGAAGCCAGGTGTGTGTGTACTGGTAGTGAAGCCAGGTGTGTGAGTACTGGTAGTGAAGCCAGGTGTGTGTACTGGTAGTGAAGCCAGGTGTGTGTACTGGTAGTGAAGCCAGGTGTGTGTGTACTGGTAGTGAAGCCAGGTGTGTGAGTACTGGTAGTGAAGCCAGGTGTGTGTGTACTGGTAGTGAAGCCAGGTGTGTGAGTACTGGTAGTGAAGCCAGGTGTGTGAGTACTGGTAGTGAAGCCAGGTGTGTGAGTACTGGTAGTGAAGCCAGGTGTGTGAGTACTGGTAGTGAAGCCAGGTGTGTGTGTTACTGGGAGCGAAGCCAGGTGTGTGAGTACTGGTAGTGAAGCCAGGTGTGTGAGTACTGGTAGTGAAGCCAGGTGTGTGTGTACTGGTAGTGAAGCCAGGTGTGTGAGTACTGGTAGTGAAGCCAGGTGTGTGTGTACTGGTAGTGAAGCCAGGTGTGTGTGTACTGGTAGTGAAGCCAGGTGTGTGAGTACTGGTAGTGAAGCCAGGTGTGTGCGTACTGGTAGTGAAGCCAGGTGTGTGCGTACTGGTAGTGAAGCCAGGTGTGTGCGTACTGGTAGTGAAGCCAGGTGTGTGTGTACTGGTAGTGAAGCCAGGTGTGTGAGTACTGGTAGTGAAGCCAGGTGTGTGAGTACTGGTAGTGAAGCCAGGTGTGTGAGTACTGGTAGTGAAGCCAGGTGTGTGAGTACTGGTAGTGAAGCCAGGTGTGTGTGTACTGGTAGTGAAGCCAGGTGTGTGTGTACTGGTAGTGAAGCCAGGTGTGTGAGTACTGGTAGTGAAGCCAGGTGTGTGAGTACTGGTAGTGAAGCCAGGTGTGTGTGTACTGGTAGTGAAGCCAGGTGTGTGAGTACTGGTAGTGAAGCCAGGTGTGTGAGTACTGGTAGTGAAGCCAGGTGTGTGAGTACTGGTAGTGAAGCCAGGTGTGTGAGTACTGGTAGTGAAGCCAGGTGTGTGTGTACTGGGAGCGAAGCCAGGTGTGTGTGTACTGGTAGTGAAGCCAGGTGTGTGAGTACTGGTAGTGAAGCCAGGTGTGTGAGTACTGGTAGTGAAGCCAGGTGTGTGAGTACTGGTAGTGAAGCCAGGTGTGTGAGTACTGGTAGTGAAGCCAGGTGTGTGAGTACTGGTAGTGAAGCCAGGTGTGTGCGTACTGGTAGTGAAGCCAGGTGTGTGAGTACTGGTAGTGAAGCCAGGTGTGTGAGTACTGGTAGTGAAGCCAGGTGTGTGTGTACTGGGAGCGAAGCCAGGTGTGTGTGTACTGGTAGTGAAGCCAGGTGTGTGAGTACTGGTAGTGAAGCCAGGTGTGTGAGTACTGGTAGTGAAGCCAGGTGTGTGGTAACTTTATTGAGGCAGGAGAAACCGACAGATGGACTCAATTGTGTCAAAACCTCCAGACAATAAAGTGCAAAACGCGCAAAAACAGTCACAATAATTTATGTTTAACAATAAACATCATCGTCAACAAACACGGTATAAACAAACCAGTCCGACGCGTCAACAACAATAAACACGTAAAACAAACAATTCCACACAAAGACACGAGGGGGAACAGAGGAATGAATACATGCAGTGTGATTGGGGGAATGAAAACCAGGTGTGCGGGGGAACAAGACAAAACAAATGGAGCGGCGATGGCTAGAAAGACGGTGACGTCGACCCCCGAACAAGGTAGAGGAGGCAACTTCGGCGGAAGTCATGACACTAGCTTGGAAAGGTATTGTCAGTATACCAGGAATTAACATGACGTGTCCAGTATTTTACTGCAGAGAATCTGGAGCCTTGATGCTCTAGAGACATGTGGGAGACAGGTCTCCTTCAGCCTCTTCAGATGAGCGATCCCCCCCTTCACCAAAGAGCTGTAAAGGCTCAGACCCTTCAGATGAGCGATCCCCCTTCACCAAAGAGCTGTAAAGGCTTCAGCCTCTTCAGATGAGCGATCCCCCCCTTCACCAAAGAGCTGTAAAGGCTCAGACCCTTCAGATGAGCGATCCCCCTTCACCAAAGAGCTGTAAAGGCTCAGACCCTTCAGATGAGCGATTCCCCCCTTCACCAAAGAGCTGTAAAAGCTTCAGCCTCTTCAGATGAGCGATCCCTCCTTCACCAAAGAGCTGTAAATGCTCAGACCCTTCAGATGAGCGATCCCCCCCTTCACCAAAGAGCTGTAAAGGCTCAGACCCTTCAGATGAGAGATCCCCCCCTTCACCAAAGAGCTGTAAAGGCTTCAGACCTCTTCAGATGAGAGATTCCCCCCTTCACCAAAGAGCTGTAAAGGCTTCAGCCTCTTCAGATGAGAGATTCCCCCCTTCACCAAAGAGCTGTAAAAGCTTCAGCCTCTTCAGATGAGCGATTCCCCCTTCACCAAAGAGCTGTAAAGGCTTCAGCCCCTTTCCCTATGCCCGGAAGCAAGTACGACACATTTATTTTTAAACAATTTTTAATGAAATTGAAATGAGGCCGTTATATTTGGAATGTAAAACTAGTCCTATATGTCCTTTGTGAGATCTGTGACCTTCTGAAAAAACAGTCTTCCGTCGTCCCGCTTGAGGAATTCCACTTCAACCTGAAACGAGACTTTACTGAAGATGGACGAGCGGCGAATAAAGAGTGATACATAATGAGAAATGACATGTTTAATTGGTATGAGTTGTATGACATTATACTGCAATGTAGTAGCGGATGGAACAATCCTGTACATGTGTGATGCATTAGTGTCCTTTTGTAAAATGCCAGATAGAAGAGAAGACATACTGGACCTGGGGACCAGAGAAATGCACCGGTAATGATCACCATATTATATATCAGGTCATTGTGTTGCTTGTAAAGTACATATTTACTGTTCTATACAGAACCCTGAGAAACAGCCTGGTGTTCTATACAGAACCCTGAGAAACAGCCTGGTGTTCTATACAGAACCCTGAGAAACAGCCTAGTGTTCTATACAGAACCCTGAGAAACAGCCTGGTGTTCTATACAGAACCCTGACCAACAGCCTTGTGTTCTATACAGAACCCTGAGAAACAGCCTAGTGTTCTATACAGAACCCTGAGAAACAGCCTGGTGTTCTATACAGAACCCTGACCAACAGCCTTGTGTTCTATACAGAACCCTGAGAAACAGCCTAGTGTTCTATACAGAACCCTGACAAACAGCCTACTGTTCTATACAGAACCCTGACAAACAGCCTGGTGTTCTATACAGAACCCTGAGAAACAGCCTGGTGTTCTATACAGAACCCTGAGAAACAGCCTGGTGTTCTATACAGAACCCTGAGAAACAGCCTAGTGTTCTATACAGAACCCTGAGAAACAGCCTGGTGTTCTATACAGAACCCTGACAAACAGCCTAGTGTTCTATACAGAACCCTGACAAACAGCCTAGTGTTCTGTACAGAACCCTGAGAAACAGCTTGGTGTTCTATACAGAACCCTGACAAACAGCCTAGTGTTCTGTACAGAACCCTGACAGACAGCCTAGTGTTCTATACAGAACCCTGACAAACAGCCTAGTGTTCTATACAGAACCCTGACAAACAGCCTGGTGTTCTATACAGAACCCTGACAAACAGCCTAGTGTTCTATACAGAACCCTGACAAACAGCCTAGTGTTCAATACAGAACCCTGACAAACAGCCTAGTGTTCTATTCAGAACCCTGACAAACAGCCTAGTGTTCTATACAGAACCCTGACAAACAGCCTGGTGTTCTATACAGAACCCTGACAAACAGCCTAGTGTTCTATACAGAACCCTGACAAACAGCCTAGTGTTCTATACAGAACCCTGACAAACAGCCTGGTGTTCTATACAGAACCCTGACAAACAGCCTAGTGTTCTATACAGAACCCTGACAAACAGCCTAGTGTTCTATACAGAACCCTGACAAACAGCCTACTGTTCTATACAGAACCCTGAGAAACAGCCTAGTGTTCTATACAGAACCCTGACAAACAGCCTAGTGTTCTATACAGAACCCTGACAAACAGCCTAGTGTTCTATACAGAACCCTGACAAACAGCCTAGTGTTTTATACAGAACCCTGACAAACAGCCTAGTGTTCTATACAGAACCCTGACAAACAGCCTAGTGTTCTATACAGAACCCTGAGAAACAGCCTAGTGTTCTATACAGAACCCTGAGAAACAGCCTAGTGTTCTATACAGAACCCTGACAATCAGCCTAGTGTTCTATACAGAACCCTGAGAAACAGCCTAGTGTTCAATACAGAACCCTGACAATCAGCCTAGTGTTCTATACAGAACCCTGACAAACAGCCTAGTGTTCTATACAGAACCCTGACAAACAGCCTGGTGTTCTATACAGAACCCTGACAAACAGCCTAGTGTTCTATACAGAACCCTGACAAACAGCCTAGTGTTCTATACAGAACCCTGACAAACAGCCTAGTGTTCTATACAGAACCCTGACAAACAGCCTAGTGTTCTATACAGAACCCTGACAAACAGCCTGGTGTTCTATACAGAACCCTGACCAACAGCCTGGTGTTCTATACAGAACCCTGACAAACAGCCTAGTGTTCTGTACAGAACCCTGACAAACAGCCTAGTGTTCTATACAGAACCCTGACAAACAGCCTAGTGTTCTATACAGAACCCTAACAAACAGCCTGGTGTTCTATACAGAACCCTGAGAAACAGCCTAGTGTTCTATACAGAACCCTGAGAAACAGCCTAGTGTTCTATACAGAACCCTGAGAAACAGCCTAGTGTTCTATACAGAACCCTGACAATCAGCCTAGTGTTCTATACAGAACCCTGAGAAACAGCCTAGTGTTCTATACAGAACCCTGACAAACAGCCTAGTGTTCTATACAGAACCCTGACAAACAGCCTAGTGTTCTATACAGAACCCTGACAAACAGCCTAGTGTTCTATACAGAACCCTGAGAAACAGCCTAGTGTTCAATACAGAACCCTGACAATCAGCCTAGTGTTCTATACAGAACCCTGACAAACAGCCTACTGTTCTATACAGAACCCTGACAAACAGCCTAGTGTTCTATACAGAACCCTGACAAACAGCCTAGTGTTCTATACAGAACCCTGACAAACAGCCTAGTGTTCTATACAGAACCCTGACAAACAGCCTAGTGTTCTATACAGAACCCTGACAAACAGCCTAGTGTTCTATACAGAACCCTGACAAACAGCCTAGTGTTCTATACAGAACCCTGACAAACAGCCTAGTGGTCTATACAGAACCCTGACAAACAGCCTAGTGTTCTATACAGAACCCTGAGAAACAGCCTAGTGTTCAATACAGAACCCTGACAATCAGCCTAGTGTTCTATACAGAACCCTGACAAACAGCCTAGTGTTCAATACAGAACCCTGACAATCAGCCTAGTGTTCTATACAGAACCCTGACAAACAGCCTAGTGTTCTATACAGAACCCTGACAAACAGCATAGTGTTCTATACAGAACCCTGACAAACAGCCTAGTGTTCTATACAGAACCCTGACAAACAGCCTATTGTTCTATACAGAACCCTGAGAAACAGCCTAGTGTTCAATACAGAACCCTGACAAACAGCCTAGTGTTCTATACAGAACCCTGACAAACAGCCTAGTGTTCTATACAGAACCCTGACAAACAGCCTAGTGTTCTATAGAGAACCCTGACAATCAGCCTAGTGTTCTATACAGAACCCTGACAAACAGCCTGGTGTTCTATACAGAACCCTGACAAACAGCCTGGTGTTCTATACAGAACCCTGACAAACAGCCTAGTGTTCTATACAGAACCCTGACAAACAGCCTAGTGTTCCATACAGAACCCTGACAAACAGCCTAGTGTTCTATACAGAACCCTGACAAACAGCCTAGTGTTCTATACAGAACCCTGACAATCAGCCTAGTGTTCTATACAGAACCCTGACAAACAGCCTAGTGTTCTATACAGAACCCTGACAAACAGCCTAGTGTTCTATACAGAACCCTGACAAACAGCCTAGTGTTCTATACAGAACCCTGACAATCAGCCTAGTGTTCTATACAGAACCCTGACAAACAGCCTACTGTTCTATACAGAACCCTGAGAAACAGCCTAGTGTTCTATACAGAACCCTGACAAACAACCTAGTGTTCTATACAGAACCCTGACAAACAGCCTAGTGTTCTATACAGAACCCTGACAAACAGCCTAGTGTTCTATACAGAACCCTGACAAACAGCCTAGTGTTCTATACAGAACCCTGACAAACAGCCTAGTGTTCTATACAGAACCCTGACAAACAGCCTAGTGTTCTATACAGAACCCTGACAAACAGCCTAGTGTTCTATACAGAACCCTGAGAAACAGCCTATTGTTCTATAGAGAACCCTGATAAACAGCCTAGTGTTCTATACAGAACCCTGACAAACAGCCTAGTGTTCTATACAGAACCCTGACAAACAGCCTAGTGGTCTATACAGAACCCTGACAAACAGCCTAGTGTTCTATACAGAACCCTGAGAAACAGCCTAGTGTTCAATACAGAACCCTGACAATCAGCCTAGTGTTCTATACAGAACCCTGACAAACAGCCTAGTGTTCTATACAGAACCCTGAGAAACAGCCTAGTGTTCAATACAGAACCCTGACAATCAGCCTAGTGTTCTATACAGAACCCTGACAAACAGCCTACTGTTCTATACAGAACCCTGAGAAACAGCCTAGTGTTCTATACAGAACCCTGACAAACAGCCTAGTGTTCTATACAGAACCCTGAGAAACAGCCTAGTGTTCAATACAGAACCCTGACAATCAGCCTAGTGTTCTATACAGAACCCTGACAAACAGCCTAGTGTTCTATACAGAACCCTGACAAACAGCCTAGTGTTCTATACAGAACCCTGACAAACAGCCTAGTGTTCTATACAGAACCCTGACAAACAGCCTAGTGTTCTATACAGAACCCTGACAAACAGCCTAGTGGTCTATACAGAACCCTGACAAACAGCCTAGTGTTCTATACAGAACCCTGAGAAACAGCCTAGTGTTCAATACAGAACCCTGACAATCAGCCTAGTGTTCTATACAGAACCCTGACAAACAGCCTAGTGTTCTATACAGAACCCTGAGAAACAGCCTAGTGTTCTATACAGAACCCTGACAAACAGCCTACTGTTCTATACAGAACCCTGACAAACAGCCTGGTGTTCTATACAGAACCCTGAGAAACAGCCTGGTGTTCTATACAGAACCCTGAGAAACAGCCTGGTGTTCTATACAGAACCCTGAGAAACAGCCTAGTGTTCTATACAGAACCCTGAGAAACAGCCTGGTGTTCTATACAGAACCCTGACAAACAGCCTAGTGTTCTATACAGAACCCTGACAAACAGCCTAGTGTTCTGTACAGAACCCTGAGAAACAGCTTGGTGTTCTATACAGAACCCTGACAAACAGCCTTGTGTTCTATACAGAACCCTGAGAAACAGCCTAGTGTTCTATACAGAACCCTGACAAACAGCCTACTGTTCTATACAGAACCCTGACAAACAGCCTGGTGTTCTATACAGAACCCTGAGAAACAGCCTGGTGTTCTATACAGAACCCTGAGAAACAGCCTGGTGTTCTATACAGAACCCTGAGAAACAGCCTAGTGTTCTATACAGAACCCTGAGAAACAGCCTGGTGTTCTATACAGAACCCTGACAAACAGCCTAGTGTTCTATACAGAACCCTGACAAACAGCCTAGTGTTCTGTACAGAACCCTGAGAAACAGCTTGGTGTTCTATACAGAACCCTGACAAACAGCCTAGTGTTCTGTACAGAACCCTGACAGACAGCCTAGTGTTCTATACAGAACCCTGACAAACAGCCTAGTGTTCTATACAGAACCCTGACAAACAGCCTGGTGTTCTATACAGAACCCTGACAAACAGCCTAGTGTTCTATACAGAACCCTGACAAACAGCCTAGTGTTCAATACAGAACCCTGACAAACAGCCTAGTGTTCTATTCAGAACCCTGACAAACAGCCTAGTGTTCTATACAGAACCCTGACAAACAGCCTGGTGTTCTATACAGAACCCTGACAAACAGCCTAGTGTTCTATACAGAACCCTGACAAACAGCCTAGTGTTCTATACAGAACCCTGACAAACAGCCTGGTGTTCTATACAGAACCCTGACAAACAGCCTAGTGTTCTATACAGAACCCTGACAAACAGCCTAGTGTTCTATACAGAACCCTGACAAACAGCCTACTGTTCTATACAGAACCCTGAGAAACAGCCTAGTGTTCTATACAGAACCCTGACAAACAGCCTAGTGTTCTATACAGAACCCTGACAAACAGCCTAGTGTTCTATACAGAACCCTGACAAACAGCCTAGTGTTTTATACAGAACCCTGACAAACAGCCTAGTGTTCTATACAGAACCCTGACAAACAGCCTAGTGTTCTATACAGAACCCTGAGAAACAGCCTAGTGTTCTATACAGAACCCTGAGAAACAGCCTAGTGTTCTATACAGAACCCTGACAATCAGCCTAGTGTTCTATACAGAACCCTGAGAAACAGCCTAGTGTTCAATACAGAACCCTGACAATCAGCCTAGTGTTCTATACAGAACCCTGACAAACAGCCTAGTGTTCTATACAGAACCCTGACAAACAGCCTGGTGTTCTATACAGAACCCTGACAAACAGCCTAGTGTTCTATACAGAACCCTGACAAACAGCCTAGTGTTCTATACAGAACCCTGACAAACAGCCTAGTGTTCTATACAGAACCCTGACAAACAGCCTAGTGTTCTATACAGAACCCTGACAATCAGCCTAGTGTTCTATACAGAACCCTGACAAACAGCCTAGTGTTCTATACAGAACCCTGACAAACAGCCTAGTGTTCTATACAGAACCCTGACAAACAGCCTAGTGTTCTATACAGAACCCTGACAAACAGCCTGGTGTTCTATACAGAACCCTGACCAACAGCCTGGTGTTCTATACAGAACCCTGACAAACAGCCTAGTGTTCTGTACAGAACCCTGACAAACAGCCTAGTGTTCTATACAGAACCCTGACAAACAGCCTAGTGTTCTATACAGAACCCTAACAAACAGCCTGGTGTTCTATACAGAACCCTGAGAAACAGCCTAGTGTTCTATACAGAACCCTGAGAAACAGCCTAGTGTTCTATACAGAACCCTGAGAAACAGCCTAGTGTTCTATACAGAACCCTGACAATCAGCCTAGTGTTCTATACAGAACCCTGAGAAACAGCCTAGTGTTCTATACAGAACCCTGACAAACAGCCTAGTGTTCTATACAGAACCCTGACAAACAGCCTAGTGTTCTATACAGAACCCTGACAAACAGCCTAGTGTTCTATACAGAACCCTGAGAAACAGCCTAGTGTTCAATACAGAACCCTGACAATCAGCCTAGTGTTCTATACAGAACCCTGACAAACAGCCTACTGTTCTATACAGAACCCTGACAAACAGCCTAGTGTTCTATACAGAACCCTGACAAACAGCCTAGTGTTCTATACAGAACCCTGACAAACAGCCTAGTGTTCTATACAGAACCCTGACAAACAGCCTAGTGTTCTATACAGAACCCTGACAAACAGCCTAGTGTTCTATACAGAACCCTGACAAACAGCCTAGTGTTCTATACAGAACCCTGACAAACAGCCTAGTGGTCTATACAGAACCCTGACAAACAGCCTAGTGTTCTATACAGAACCCTGAGAAACAGCCTAGTGTTCAATACAGAACCCTGACAATCAGCCTAGTGTTCTATACAGAACCCTGACAAACAGCCTAGTGTTCAATACAGAACCCTGACAATCAGCCTAGTGTTCTATACAGAACCCTGACAAACAGCCTAGTGTTCTATACAGAACCCTGACAAACAGCATAGTGTTCTATACAGAACCCTGACAAACAGCCTAGTGTTCTATACAGAACCCTGACAAACAGCCTATTGTTCTATACAGAACCCTGAGATACAGCCTAGTGTTCAATACAGAACCCTGACAAACAGCCTAGTGTTCTATACAGAACCCTGACAAACAGCCTAGTGTTCTATACAGAACCCTGACAAACAGCCTAGTGTTCTATAGAGAACCCTGACAATCAGCCTAGTGTTCTATACAGAACCCTGACAAACAGCCTGGTGTTCTATACAGAACCCTGACAAACAGCCTGGTGTTCTATACAGAACCCTGACAAACAGCCTAGTGTTCTATACAGAACCCTGACAAACAGCCTAGTGTTCCATACAGAACCCTGACAAACAGCCTAGTGTTCTATACAGAACCCTGACAAACAGCCTAGTGTTCTATACAGAACCCTGACAATCAGCCTAGTGTTCTATACAGAACCCTGACAAACAGCCTAGTGTTCTATACAGAACCCTGACAAACAGCCTAGTGTTCTATACAGAACCCTGACAAACAGCCTAGTGTTCTATACAGAACCCTGACAATCAGCCTAGTGTTCTATACAGAACCCTGACAAACAGCCTACTGTTCTATACAGAACCCTGAGAAACAGCCTAGTGTTCTATACAGAACCCTGACAAACAACCTAGTGTTCTATACAGAACCCTGACAAACAGCCTAGTGTTCTATACAGAACCCTGACAAACAGCCTAGTGTTCTATACAGAACCCTGACAAACAGCCTAGTGTTCTATACAGAACCCTGACAAACAGCCTAGTGTTCTATACAGAACCCTGACAAACAGCCTAGTGTTCTATACAGAACCCTGACAAACAGCCTAGTGTTCTATACAGAACCCTGAGAAACAGCCTATTGTTCTATAGAGAACCCTGATAAACAGCCTAGTGTTCTATACAGAACCCTGACAAACAGCCTAGTGTTCTATACAGAACCCTGACAAACAGCCTAGTGGTCTATACAGAACCCTGACAAACAGCCTAGTGTTCTATACAGAACCCTGAGAAACAGCCTAGTGTTCAATACAGAACCCTGACAATCAGCCTAGTGTTCTATACAGAACCCTGACAAACAGCCTAGTGTTCTATACAGAACCCTGAGAAACAGCCTAGTGTTCAATACAGAACCCTGACAATCAGCCTAGTGTTCTATACAGAACCCTGACAAACAGCCTACTGTTCTATACAGAACCCTGAGAAACAGCCTAGTGTTCTATACAGAACCCTGACAAACAGCCTAGTGTTCTATACAGAACCCTGAGAAACAGCCTAGTGTTCAATACAGAACCCTGACAATCAGCCTAGTGTTCTATACAGAACCCTGACAAACAGCCTAGTGTTCTATACAGAACCCTGACAAACAGCCTAGTGTTCTATACAGAACCCTGACAAACAGCCTAGTGTTCTATACAGAACCCTGACAAACAGCCTAGTGGTCTATACAGAACCCTGACAAACAGCCTAGTGTTCTATACAGAACCCTGAGAAACAGCCTAGTGTTCAATACAGAACCCTGACAATCAGCCTAGTGTTCTATACAGAACCCTGAGAAACAGCCTAGTGTTCAATACAGAACCCTGACAATCAGCCTAGTGTTCTATACAGAACCCTGACAAACAGCCTAGTGTTCTATACAGAACCCTGACAAACAGCCTGGTGTTCTATACAGAACCCTGACAAACAGCCTAGTGTTCTATACAGAACCCTGACAAACAGCCTAGTGTTCTATACAGAACCCTGACAAACAGCCTAGTGTTCTATACAGAACCCTGACAAACAGCCTAGTGTTCTATACAGAACCCTGACAATCAGCCTAGTGTTCTATACAGAACCCTGACAAACAGCCTAGTGTTCTATACAGAACCCTGACAAACAGCCTAGTGTTCTATACAGAACCCTGACAAACAGCCTAGTGTTCTATACAGAACCCTGACAATCAGCCTAGTGTTCTATACAGAACCCTGACAAACAGCCTACTGTTCTATACAGAACCCTGAGAAACATTCTAGTGTTCTATACAGAACCCTGACAAACAACCTAGTGTTCTATACAGAACCCTGACAAACAGCCTAGTGTTCTATACAGAACCCTGACAAACAGCCTAGTGTTCTATACAGAACCCTGACAAACAGCCTAGTGTTCTATACAGAACCCTGACAAACAGCCTAGTGTTCTATACAGAACCCTGACAAACAGCCTAGTGTTCTATACAGAACCCTGAGAAACAGCCTAGTGTTCTATACAGAACCCTGACAAACAGCCTAGTGTTCTATACAGAACCCTGACAAACAGCCTAGTGTTCTATACAGAACCCTGACAAACAGCCTAGTGGTCTATACAGAACCCTGACAAACAGCCTAGTGTTCTATACAGAACCCTGAGAAACAGCCTAGTGTTCAATACAGAACCCTGACAATCAGCCTAGTGTTCTATACAGAACCCTGAGAAACAGCCTGGTGTTCTATACAGAACCCTGACAAACAGCCTAGTGTTCTATACAGAACCCTGACAAACAGCCTAGTGTTCTATACAGAACCCTGACAAACAGCCTAGTGTTCTATACAGAACCCTGACAAACAGCCTAGTGTTCTATACAGAACCCTGACAAACAGCCTAGTGTTCTATACAGAACCCTGACAAACAGCCTAGTGTTCTATACAGAACCCTGACAAACAGCCTAGTGTTCTATACAGAACCCTGACAAACAGCCTAGTGTTCTATACAGAACCCTGACAAACAGCCTAGTGTTCTATACAGAACCCTGACAAACAGCCTAGTGTTCTATACAGAACCCTGACAAACAGCCTAGTGTTCTATACAGAACCCTGACAAACAGCCTAGTGTTCTATACAGAACCCTGACAAACAGCCTAGTGTTCTATACAGAACCCTGACAAACAGCCTAGTGGTCTATACAGAACCCTGAGAAACAGCCTAGTGTTCTATAGGACTCTAACCTCTACAGTGTCATTATAGGAACATTGGAGTCCAAGTCACGACTTTCTCCAGCTGAGATTTGTTTTCCCCCCTTCACAGCAGGGGTGAGTCTCGGCGAATCAAAGGCTACTGAGGCAGAAATACTTCAGGCCATGTCAACCTACCTGAAATATGCACCTGGCCGCGAGGCTGCAAGTGGGAGAAATGCTTTATTTTTTGTGTGTGATTTTTATGGGCTTGCACATCTATTTTTTTTGGTGCAGTACGTTTTCATTTCAACTGTTCTCGACTTTGACAAATAAAAATGCATCACAGTTATTACATGAACAAAGGTTTCCATAATGCTGTTCCCAGTCCCTGTTCCCAGTCCCTGTTCCTGTTCCCTGTTCCCTGTTCCATGTCCCTGTTCCCAGTCCCTGTTCCCTGTTCCCAGTCCCTGTTCCAAGTCCCTGTTCCCAGTCCCTGTTCCTGTTCCCTGTCCCTGTTCCCTGTCCCTGTTCCCTGTTCCCTGTCTCTGTTCCCTGTTCCATGTCCCTGTTCCCAGTCCCTGTTCCCTGTCCCTGTTCCCTGTTCCATGTCCCTATTCCCTGTCCCTGTTCCCAGTCCCTGTTCCCTGTCCCTGTTCCCTGTCCCTGTTCCCTGTTCCATGTCCCTATTCCCTGTCCCTGTTCCAAGTCCCTGTTCCCTGTCCCTGTTCCCTGTTCCATGTCCCTATTCCCTGTCCCTGTTCCAAGTCCCTGTTCCAAGTCCCTGTTCCAAGTCCCAGTTCCCTGTTCCATGTCCCTGTTCCAAGTCCCTGTTCCCTGTTCCAAGTCCCTGTTCCAAGTCCCTGTTCCCAGTCCCTGTTCCCTGTTCCAAGTCCCTGTTCCAAGTCCCTGTTCCCTGTTCCAAGTCCTTGTTCCCTGTTCCAAGTCCTTGTTCCATGTTCCAAGTCGCTGTTCCAAGTCGCTGTTCCAAGTCGCTGTTCCAAGTCCCTGTTCCAAGTCCCTGTTCCAAGTCCCTGTTCCCTGTTCCAAGTCCCTGTTCCCTGTTCCAAGTCCCTGTTCCAAGTCCCTGTTCCAAGTCTCTGTTCCAAGTCTCTGTTCCAAGTCACTGTTCCAAGTCCCTGTTCCCTGTCCCTGTTCCCTGTTCCAAGTCACTGTTCCAAGTCCCTGGTCCCTGTTCCAAGTCCCTGTTCCAAGTCCCTGTTCCCAGTCCCTGTTCCCTGTTCCCTGTTCCCAGTCCCTGTTCCCAGTCCCTGTTCCCTGTTCCCAGTCCCTGTTCCCCGTTCCCAGTCCCTGTTCCAAGTCCCTGATCCAAGTCCCTGTTCCAAGTCCCTGTTCCCTGTTCCAAGTCCCTGTTCCCTGTTCCCTGTTCCAAGTCCCTGTTCCAAGTCACTGTTCCAAGTCCCCGTTCCCTGTTCCCTGTTCCAAGTCCCTGTTCCAAGTCACTGTTCCAAGTCCCTGTTCCCTGTTCCCTGTTCCAAGTCCCTGTTCCAAGTCCCTGTTCCAAGTCCTTGTTCCACAGAATACCAACAGGTGTGTTGACCATAACTCTGGAAGATACATTTTCATCAGGGGGGTTTCAGGAAGTGAACAACATCCTGAAGGTTCTGGGTGATAGTTTGGTTTCAGGAAGTGAACAACATCCTGAAAGGTCCTGGGTGATAGTTTGGTTTCAGGAAGTGAACAACATCCTGAAGGTTCTGGGTGATAGTTTGGTTTCAGGAAGTGAACAACATCCTGAAGGTTCTGGGTGATAGTTTGGTTTCAGGAAGTGAACAACATCCTGAAAGGTTCTGGGTGATAGTTTGGTTTCAGGAAGTGAACAACATCCTGAAAGGTTCTGGGTGATAGTTTGGTTTCAGGAAGTGAACAACATCCTGAAAGGTTCTGGGTGATAGTTTGGTTACAGGAAGTGAACAACATCCTGAAAGGTCCTGGTTGATAGTTTGGTTACAGGAAGTGAACAACATCCTGAAGGTTCTGGGTGATAGTTTGGTTTCAGGAAGTGAACAACATCCTGAAGGTTCTGGGTGATAGTTTGGTTTCCTGTTTACCTGCTCAGCCTCTGATCCTTATTTAATGTACAGAATCCTACATCACAAAATGGCAACTACTTCTAAACATCTGATCAACACACTTCATGGATTGGTGATAATCCCAGTTGAATTCATGGATTGGTGTTAATCCCTGTTGACTTCATTGGTTTGTGATAATCCCTGTTGAATTCAAGGATTGGTGATAATCCCTGTTGAATTCATGGATTGGTGATAATCCCAGTTGAATTCATGGATTGGTGTTAATCCCTGTTGACTTCATTGGTTTGTGATAATCCCTGTTGAATTCAAGGATTGGTGATAATCCCTGTTGAATTCATGGATTGGTGATAATCCCTGTTGAATTCATTGATTGGTGATAATCCCAGTTGAATTCATGGATTTGTGATAATCCCTGTTGAATTCATGGATTGGTGATAATCCCTGTTGAATTCATGGATTGGTGATAATCCCTGTTGAATTCATGGATTGGTGATAATCCCTGTTGAATTCATGGATTGGTGATAATCCCTGTTGAATTCATGGATTGGTGATAATCCCTGTTGAATTCATGGATTGGTGATAATCCCTGTTGAATTCATGGATTGGTGATAATCCCTGTTGAATTCATGGATTGGTGATAATCCCTGTTGAATTCATGGATTGGTGATAATCCCTGTTGAATTCATGGATTGGTGATAATCCCTGTTGAATTCATGGATTGGTGATAATCCCTGTTGAATTCATGGATTGGTGATAATCCCAGTTGAATTCATGGATTTGTGATAATCCCTGTTGAATTCATGGATTGGTGTTAATCCCTGTTGACTTCATTGGTTTGTGATAATCCCTGTTGAATTCATGGATTGGTGATAATCCCTGTTGAATTCATGGATTGGTGATAATCCCTGTTGAATTCATGGATTGGTGATAATCCCTGTTGAATTCATGGATTGGTGATAATCCCTGTTGAATTCATGGATTGGTGATAATCCCTGTTGAATTCATGGATTGGTGATAATCCCTGTTGAATTCATGGATTGGTGATAATCCCAGTTGAATTCATGGATTTGTGATAATCCCTGTTGAATTCATGGATTGGTGTTAATCCCTGTTGACTTCATTGGTTTGTGATAATCCCTGTTGAATTCAGGGATTGGTGATAATCCCTGTTGAATTCATGGATTGGTGATAATCCCTGTTGAATTCATGGATTGGTGATAATCCCAGTTGAATTCATGGATTGGTGATAATCCCTGTTGAATTCATGGATTGGTGATAATCCCTGTTGAATTCATGGATTGGTGATAATCCCTGTTGAATTCATGGATTGGTGATAATCCCAGTTGAATTCATGGATTGGTGATAATCCCTGTTGAATTCATGGATTTGTGATAATCCCTGTTGAATTCATGTATTGGTGATAATCCCTGTTGAATTCATGGATTGATGATAATCCCTGTTGACTTCCTGGATTGGTGATAATCCCTGTTGAATTCATGGATTGAATTTTCATTGATCAACGTCTCAACCAAATATTAGCAGAGAGTTTGATCAGAGATGGTGACATTAGCAGAGAGTTTGATCAGAGATGGTGACATTAGCAGAGAGTTTGATCAGAGATGGTGACATTAGCAGAGAGATGATCAGAGATGGTGACATTAGCAGAGAGATGATCAGAGATGGGGGAAAGACGTCTGTAATTACAGAGGGCAACATAACTGAAGAGGTAAACTCATCTTCTGTTGCTGGGATTTGACGGTGAAACATTCTGGCCCCGGGGACCATGTTTTCTAATCAGAGTGTAATGGGCCGTGAGAAATAACATTTATAAAACAGTCCAGTCAGCCTGACACAGAGATTCTGGCAGCCCAGTCGTCCAGACACAGAGATTCTGGCAGCCCAGTCGTCCAGACACAGAGATTCTGGCAGCCCAGTCGTCCAGACACAGAGATTCTGGCAGCCCAGTCGTCCAGACACAGAGATTCTGGCAGCCCAGTCGTCCAGACACAGAGATTCTGGCAGCCCAGTCGTCCAGACACAGAGATTCTGGCAGCCCAGTCGTCCAGACACAGAGATTCTGGCAGCCCAGTCGTCCAGACACAGAGATTCTGGCAGCCCAGTCGTCCAGACACAGAGATTCTGGCAGCCCAGTCGTCCAGACACAGAGATTCTGGCAGCCCAGTCGTCCAGACACAGAGATTCTGGCAGCCCAGTCGTCCAGACACAGAGATTCTGGCAGCCCAGTCGTCCAGACACAGAGATTCTGGCAGCCCAGTCGTCCAGACACAGAGATTCTGGCAGCCCAGTCGTCCAGAGGCCTGGTCAACAGTAGTGACTTCGTGGGGGATGTGGTGCCGTTTGAAAGTCCCGATAAGCCCTGTTATTGTTTCCGTCCTGATCATCAAACGTGATGGAGGGGACGGTTGTAATTCACTGGAAGAGCTGCAGTCAGGGGTACAGCTCCCAAATGGCATCCTATTCCCTATGGGTACAGTTCCCAAATGGTACCCTATTCTCTATGGGTACAGCTCCCAAATGGCATCCTATTCCCTATGGGTACAGTTCCCAAATGGTACCCTATTCTCTATGGGTACAGCTCCCAAATGGTACCCTATTCTCTATGGGTACAGGTCCCAAATGGCATCCTATTCCCTATGGGTACAGTTCCCAAATGGAACCCTATTCCCTATGGGTACAGCTCCCAAATGGTACCCTATTCTCTATGGGTACAGCTCCCAAATGGCACCTTATTCCCTATGGGTACAGCTCCCAAATGGCACCCTATTCTCTATGGGTACAGCTCCCAAATGGCATCCTATTCCCTATGGGTACAGCTCCCAAATGGTCCTCTATAGGGGGGAGAACAAGACAATATGACTGAACACAGAGCTCTGGTCCTCTATAGGGGGAGAACAAGACAATATGACTGAACACAGAGCTCTGGTCCTCTATAGGGGGGAGAACAAGACAATATGACTGAACACAGAGCTCTGGTCCTCTATAGGGGGGAGAACAAGACAATATGACTGAACACAGAGCTCTGGTCCTCTATAGGGGGGAGAACAAGACAATATGACTGAACACAGAGCTCTGGTCCTCTATGGGGGGGGGAGAACAAGACAATATGACTGAACACAGAGCTCTGGTCCTCTATAGGGGGGAGAACAAGACAATATGACTGAACACAGAGCTCTGGTCCTCTATAGGGGGGGAGAACAAGACAATATGACTGAACACAGAGCTCTGGTCCTCTATAGGGGGGGAGAACAAGACAATATGACTGAACACAGAGCTCTGGTCCTCTATAGGGGGGAGAACAAGACAATATGACTGAACACAGAGCTCTGGTCCTCTATAGGGGGGAGAACAAGACAATATGACTGAACACAGAGCTCTGGTCCTCTATAGGGGGGAGAACAAGACAATATGACTGAACACAGAGCTCTGGTCCTCTATAGGGGGGAGAACAAGACAATATGACTGAACACAGAGCTCTGGTCCTCTATAGGGGGGGAGAACAAGACAATATGACTGAACACAGAGCTCTGGTCCTCTATAGGGGAGAACAAGACAATATGACTGAACACAGAGCTCTGGTCCTCTATAGGGGGGAGAACAAGACAATATGACTGAACACAGAGCTCTGGTCCTCTATAGGGGGGAGAACAAGACAATATGACTGAACACAGAGCTCTGGTCCTCTATAGGGGGAGAGAACAAGACAATATGACTGAACACAGAGCTCTGGTCCTCTATAGGGGGGAGAACAAGACAATATGACTGAACACAGAGCTCTGGTCCTCTATAGGGGGGGAGAACAAGACAATATGACTGAACACAGAGCTCTGGTCCTCTATAGGGGGGGAGAACAAGACAATATGACTGAACACAGAGCTCTGGTCCTTTATAGGGGGGGAGAACAAGACAATATGACTGAACACAGAGCTCTGGTCCTCTATAGGGGGGAGAACAAGACAATATGACTGAACACAGAGCTCTGGTCCTCTATAGGGGGGAGAACAAGACAATATGACTGAACACAGAGCTCTGGTCCTCTATAGGGGGAGAACAAGACAATATGACTGAACACAGAGCTCTGGTCCTCTATAGGGGGGGAGAACAAGACAATATGACTGAACACAGAGCTCTGGTCCTCTATAGGGGGGAGAACAAGACAATAGGACTGAACACAGAGCTCTGGTCCTCTATAGGGGAGAACAAGACAATATGACTGAACACAGAGCTCTGGTCCTCTATAGGGGGGAGAACAAGACAATATGACTGAACACAGAGCTCTGGTCCTCTATAGGGGGGAGAACAAGACAATATGACTGAACACAGAGCTCTGGTCCTCTATAGGGGGAAGAACAAGACAATATGACTGAACACAGAGCTCTGGTCCTCTATAGGGGGGGAGAACAAGACAATATGACTGAACACAGAGCTCTGGTCCTCTATAGGGGGGGAGAACAAGACAATATGACTGAACACAGAGCTCTGGTCCTCTATAGGGGGGAGAACAAGACAATATGACTGAACACAGAGCTCTGGTCCTCTATAGGGGAGAACAAGACAATATGACTGAACACAGAGCTCTGGTCCTCTATAGGGGGGAGAACAAGACAATATGACTGAACACAGAGCTCTGGTCCTCTATAGGGGGGAGAACAAGACAATATGACTGAACACAGAGCTCTGGTCCTCTATAGGGGGGGAGAACAAGACAATATGACTGAACACAGAGCTCTGGTCCTCTATAGGGGGGGAGAACAAGACAATATGACTGAACACAGAGCTCTGGTCCTCTATAGGGGGGAGAACAAGACAATATGACTGAACACAGAGCTCTGGTCCTCTATAGGGGGGGAGAACAAGACAATATGACTGAACACAGAGCTCTGGTCCTCTATAGGGGGGGAGAACAAGACAATATGACTGAACACAGAGCTCTGGTCCTCTATAGGGGGAGAGAACAAGACAATATGACTGAACACAGAGCTCTGGTCCTCTATAGGGGGGAGAACAAGACAATATGACTGAACACAGAGCTCTGGTCCTCTATAGGGGGGGGAGAACAAGACAA
The DNA here is from genome assembly GCF_965601325.2 of Salmo salar. Taxonomy (NCBI): domain Eukaryota; kingdom Metazoa; phylum Chordata; class Actinopteri; order Salmoniformes; family Salmonidae; genus Salmo; species Salmo salar. The sequence goes on along the minus strand of NC_138306.1, from coordinate 97,409,077 downwards.
TATGACTGAACACAGAGTTCTGGTCCTCTATAGGGGGAGAACAAGACAATATGACTGAACACAGAGCTCTGGTCCTCTATAGGGGGGAGAACAAGACAATATGACTGAACACAGAGCTCTGGTCCTCTATAGGGGGGAGAACAAGACAATATGACTGAACACAGAGCTCTGGTCCTCTATAGGGGGGGAGAACAAGACAATATGACTGAACACAGAGCTCTGGTCCTCTATAGGGGGGGAGAACAAGACAATATGACTGAACACAGAGCTCTGGTCCTCTATAGGGGGGGAGAACAAGACAATATGACTGAACACAGAGCTCTGGTCCTCTATAGGGGGAGAGAACAAGACAATATGACTGAACACAGAGCTCTGGTCCTCTATAGGGGGGAGAACAAGACAATATGACTGAACACAGAGCTCTGGTCCTCTATAGGGGGGAGAACAAGACAATATGACTGAACACAGAGCTCTGGTCCTCTATAGGGGGGGAGAACAAGACAATATGACTGAACACAGAGCTCTGGTCCTCTATAGGGGGGGAGAACAAGACAATATGACTGAACACAGAGCTCTGGTCCTCTATAGGGGGGAGAACAAGACAATAGGACTGAACACAGAGCTCTGGTCCTCTATAGGGGGGAGAACAAGACAATATGACTGAACACAGAGCTCTGGTCCTCTATAGTGGGGAGAACAAGACAATATGACTGTGAATGTATTAACAGCGTACTGTCTGTGTTGGATATCTCTGTCTGAGTGTTGGAGTGTTCCCCTGGCTATCTGTAATGATGTCTGAGTGTTGGTGTGTTCCCCTGGCTATCTGTAATGATGTCTGAGTGTTGGAGTGTTCCCCTGGCTATCTGTAAATGATGTCTGAGTGTTGGAGTGTTCCCCTGGCTATCTGTAAATGATGTCTGAGTGTTGGAGTGTACCCCTGGCTATCTGTAAATGATGTCTGAGTGTTGGAGTGTTCCCCTGGCTATCTGTAAATGATGTCTGAGTGTTGGAGTGTTCCCCTGGCTATCTGTAAATGATGTCTGAGTGTTGGAGTGTTCCCCTGGCTATCTGTAAATGATGTCTGAGTGTTGGAGTGTTCCCCTGGCTATCTGTAATGATGTCTGAGTGTTGGAGTGTTCCCCTGGCTATCTGTAATTATGTCTGAGTGTTGGAGTGTTCCCCTGGCTATCTGTAAATGATGTCTGAGTGTTGGAGTGTTCCCCTGGCTATCTGTAATGATGTCTGAGTGTTGGAGTGTTCCCCTGTGCCGTCTGGTCAGCTTAATATATGGAATTTTTAAATGGTTTATATTTTTACTTTTACTGTTGATACTAAAGTACATTTTAGCAATTCCATGAATTTTTGATACTTCAGTACATTTAAAACCCAATACTTACAAGTAGTATTTTACTGGAGTCATTTTCTATGAAGGTATCTTTACTTTTACTGAGTCTGGAAGGAAGGCTGAGATATTAATTAAACCCAGCTGATTGGTCCTGGTCCCAGGTTAACCTCTACTCTCACCCCTGCTGATTGGTCCCAGGTTAACCTCTACTCTCACCCCTGCTGATTGGTCCTGGTCCCAGGTTAACCTCTACTCTCACCCCTGCTGATTGGTCCTGGTCCCAGGTTAACCTCTACTCTCACCCCTGCTGATTGGTCCTGGTCCCAGGTTAACCTCTACTCTCAACCCCTGCTGATTGGTCCCAGGTTAACCTCTACTCTCAACCCTGCTGATTGGTCCTGGTCCCAGGTTAACCTCTACTCTCACCCCTGCTGATTGGTCCTGGTCCCAGGTTAACCTCTACTCTCACCCCTGCTGATTGGTCCCAGGTTAACCTCTACTCTCACCCCTGCTGATTGGTCCTGGTCCCAGGTTAACCTCTACTCTCAACCCTGCTGATTGGTCCCAGGTTAACCTCTACTCTCAACCCTGCTGATTGGTCCTGGTCCCAGGTTAACCTCTACTCTCACCCCTGCAGATTGGTCCTGGTCCCAGGTTAACCTCTACTCTCAACCCTGCTGATTGGTCCCAGGTTAACCTCTACTCTCACCCCTGCTGATTGGTCCTGGTCCCAGGTTAACCTCTACTCTCAACCCTGCTGATTGGTCCTGGTCCCAGGTTAACCTCTACTCTCAACCCTGCTGATTGGTCCCAGGTTAATCTCTACTCTCAACCCTGCTGATTGGTCCTGGTCCCAGGTTAACCTCTACTCTCACCCCTGCTGATTGGTCCTGGTCCCAGGTTAACCTCTACTCTCAACCCTGCTGATTGGTCCCAGGTTAACCTCTACTCTCACCCCTGCTGATTGGTCCTGGTCCCAGGTTAACCTCTACTCTCAACCCTGCTGATTGGTCCCAGGTTAACCTCTACTCTCAACCCTGCTGATTGGTCCTGGTCCCAGGTTAACCTCTACTCTCACCCCTGCTGATTGGTCCCAGGTTAACCTCTACTCTCACCCCTGCTGATTGGTCCTGGTCCCAGGTTAACCTCTACTCTCACCCCTGCTGATTGGTCCTGGTCCCAGGTTAACCTCTACTCTCACCCCTGCTGATTGGTCCCAGGTTAACCTCTACTCTCAACCCCTGCTGATTGGTCCCAGGTTAACCTCTACTCTCAACCCCTGCTGATTGGTCCTGGTCCCAGGTTAACCTCTACTCTCACCCCTGCTGATTGGTCCCAGGTTAACCTCTACTCTCACCCCTGCTGATTGGTCCTGGTCCCAGGTTAACCTCTACTCTCACCCCTGCTGATTGGTCCTGGTCCCAGGTTAACCTCTACTCTCACCCCTGCTGATTGGTCCTGGTCCCAGGTTAACCTCTACTCTCAACCCCTGCTGATTGGTCCCAGGTTAACCTCTACTCTCAACCCTGCTGATTGGTCCTGGTCCCAGGTTAACCTCTACTCTCACCCCTGCTGATTGGTCCTGGTCCCAGGTTAACCTCTACTCTCACCCCTGCTGATTGGTCCCAGGTTAACCTCTACTCTCACCCCTGCTGATTGGTCCTGGTCCCAGGTTAACCTCTACTCTCAACCCTGCTGATTGGTCCCAGGTTAACCTCTACTCTCAACCCTGCTGATTGGTCCTGGTCCCAGGTTAACCTCTACTCTCACCCCTGCAGATTGGTCCTGGTCCCAGGTTAACCTCTACTCTCAACCCTGCTGATTGGTCCCAGGTTAACCTCTACTCTCACCCCTGCTGATTGGTCCTGGTCCCAGGTTAACCTCTACTCTCAACCCTGCTGATTGGTCCTGGTCCCAGGTTAACCTCTACTCTCAACCCTGCTGATTGGTCCCAGGTTAATCTCTACTCTCAACCCTGCTGATTGGTCCTGGTCCCAGGTTAACCTCTACTCTCAACCCTGCTGATTGGTCCCAGGTTAACCTCTACTCTCACCCCTGCTGATTGGTCCTGGTCCCAGGTTAACCTCTACTCTCAACCCTGCTGATTGGTCCCAGGTTAACCTCTACTCTCAACCCTGCTGATTGGTCCTGGTCCCAGGTTAACCTCTACTCTCACCCCTGCTGATTGGTCCCAGGTTAACCTCTACTCTCACCCCTGCTGATTGGTCCTGGTCCCAGGTTAACCTCTACTCTCACCCCTGCTGATTGGTCCTGGTCCCAGGTTAACCTCTACTCTCACCCCTGCTGATTGGTCCCAGGTTAACCTCTACTCTCAACCCCTGCTGATTGGTCCCAGGTTAACCTCTACTCTCAACCCCTGCTGATTGGTCCTGGTCCCAGGTTAACCTCTACTCTCAACCCCTGCTGATTGGTCCCAGGTTAACCTCTACTCTCAACCCTGCTGATTGGTCCTGGTCCCAGTTTAACCTCTACTCTCACCCCTGCTGATTGGTCCTGGTCCCAGGTTAACCTCTACTCTCACCCCTGCTGATTGGTCCCAGGTTAACCTCTACTCTCACCCCTGCTGATTGGTCCTGGTCCCAGGTTAACCTCTACTCTCAACCCTGCTGATTGGTCCCAGGTTAACCTCTACTCTCAACCCTGCTGATTGGTCCTGGTCCCAGGTTAACCTCTACTCTCACCCCTGCTGATTGGTCCTGGTCCCAGGTTAACCTCTACTCTCACCCCTGCTGATTGGTCCTGGTCCCAGGTTAACCTCTACTCTCACCCCTGCTGATTGGTCCTGGTCCCAGGTTAACCTCTACTCTCACCCCCTGCTGATTGGTCCCAGGTTAACCTCTACTTTCACCCCTGCTGATTGGTCCCAGGTTAACCTCTACTCTCACCCCTGCTGATTGGTCCTGGTCCCAGGTTAACCTCTACTCTCACCCCCTGCTGATTGGTCCCAGGTTAACCTCTACTCTCACCCCTGCTGATTGGTCCCAGGTTAACCTCTACTCTCACCCCTGCTGATTGGTCCTGGTCCCAGGTTAACCTCTACTCTCACCCCTGCTGATTGGTCCTGGTCCCAGGTTAACCTCTACTCTCACCCCTGCTGATTGGTCCCAGGTTAACCTCTACTCTCAACCCTGCTGATTGGTCCTGGTCCCAGGTTAACCTCTACTCTCAACCCTGCTGATTGGTCCTGGTCCCAGGTTAACCTCTACTCTCAACCCTGCTGATTGGTCCCAGGTTAACCTCTACTCTCACCCCTGCTGATTGGTCCTGGTCCCAGGTTAACCTCTACTCTCACCCCTGCTGATTGGTCCTGGTCCCAGGTTAACCTCTACTCTCACCCCTGCTGATTGGTCCCAGGTTAACCTCTACTCTCACCCCTGCTGATTGGTCCCAGGTTAACCTCTACTCTCACCCCTGCTGATTGGTCCCAGGTTAACCTCTACTCTCAACCCTGCTGATTGGTCCTGGTCCCAGGTTAACCTCTACTCTCACCCCTGCTGATTGGTCCCAGGTTAACCTCTACTCTCAACCCTGCTGATTGGTCCTGGTCCCAGGTTAACCTCTACTCTCAACCCTGCTGATTGGTCCTGGTCCCAGGTTAACCTCTACTCTCAACCCTGCTGATTGGTCCCAGGTTAACCTCTACTCTCACCCCTGCTGATTGGTCCTGGTCCCAGGTTAACCTCTACTCTCACCCCTGCTGATTGGTCCTGGTCCCAGGTTAACCTCTACTCTCACCCCTGCTGATTGGTCCTGGTCCCAGGTTAACCTCTACTCTCACCCCTGCTGATTGGTCCCAGGTTAACCTCTACTCTCACCCCTGCTGATTGGTCCCAGGTTAACCTCTACTCTCACCCCTGCTGATTGGTCCCAGGGTAACCTCTACTCTCAACCCTGCTGATTGGTCCTGGTCCCAGGTTAACCTCTACTCTCACCCCTGCTGATTGGTCCCAGGTTAACCTCTACTCTCAACCCTGCTGATTGGTCCTGGTCCCAGGTTAACCTCTACTCTCAACCCTGCTGATTGGTCCTGGTCCCAGGTTAACCTCTACTCTCAACCCTGCTGATTGGTCCCAGGTTAACCTCTACTCTCACCCCTGCTGATTGGTCCTGGTCCCAGGTTAACCTCTACTCTCACCCCTGCTGATTGGTCCCAGGTTAACCTCTACTCTCAACCCCTGCTGATTGGTCCCAGGTTAACCTCTACTCTCAACCCCTGCTGATTGGTCCTGGTCCCAGGTTAACCTCTACTCTCAACCCCTGCTGATTGGTCCCAGGTTAACCTCTACTCTCAACCCCTGCTGATTGGTCCCAGGTTAACCTCTACTCTCAACCCTGCTGATTGGTCCCAGGTTAACCTCTACTCTCAACCCTGCTGATTGGTCCTGGTCCCAGGTTAACCTCTACTCTCAACCCTGCTGATTGGTCCTGGTCCCAGGTTAACCTCTACTCTCACCCCTGCTGATTGGTCCCAGGTTAACCTCTACTCTCACCCCTGCTGATTGGTCCTGGTCCCAGGTTAACCTCTACTCTCACCCCTGCTGATTGGTCCTGGTCCCAGGTTAACCTCTACTCTCAACCCTGCTGATTGGTCCCAGGTTAACCTCTACTCTCAACCCCTGCTGATTGGTCCCAGGTTAACCTCTACTCGCAACCCCTGCTGATTGGTCCTGGTCCCAGGTTAACCTCTACTCTCACCCCTGCTGATTGGTCCCAGGTTAACCTCTACTCTCAACCCTGCTGATTGGTCCCAGGTTAACCTCTACTCTCACCCCTGCTGATTGGTCCTGGTCCCAGGTTAACCTCTACTCTCAACCCTGCTGATTGGTCCCAGGTTAACCTCTACTCTCAACCCTGCTGATTGGTCCCAGGTTAACCTCTACTCTCACCCCTGCTGATTGGTCCTGGTCCCAGGTTAACCTCTACTCGCAACCCCTGCTGATTGGTCCCAGGTTAACCTCTACTCTCAACCCCTGCTGATTGGTCCTGGTCCCAGGTTAACCTCTACTCTCACCCCTGCTGATTGGTCCTGGTCCCAGGTTAACCTCTACTCTCAACCCTGCTGATTGGTCCCAGGTTAACCTCTACTCTCACCCCTGCTGATTGGTCCCAGGTTAACCTCTACTCTCAACCCTGCTGATTGGTCCCAGGTTAACCTCTACTCTCACCCCTGCTGATTGGTCCTGGTCCCAGGTTAACCTCTACTCTCAACCC
>NC_138306.1:97392500-97397500 GCF_965601325.2 Salmo salar | reverse complement strand
GTAACAGTGGAGCAGTCAGACCAGCTCTGTGGTGTAACAGTGGAGCAGTCAGACCAGCTCTGTGGTGTAACAGTCAGACCAGCTCTGTGGTGTAACAGTCAGACCAGCTCTGTGGTGTAACAGTGGAGCAGTCAGACCAGCTCTGTGGTGTAACAGTGGAGCAGTCAGACCAGCTCTGTGGTGTAATAGTGCAGCAGTCAGACCAGCTCTGTGGTGTAACAGTGCAGCAGTCAGACCAGCTCTGTGGTGTAACAGTGGAGCATTCAGACCAGCTCTGTGGTGTAACAGTGGAGCAGTCAGACCAGCTCTGTGGTGTAACAGTGGAGCAGTCAGACCAGCTCTAGGGAAAGCTGTTAGGACTCCAGCACTGTGAAGGACTCTCAAATGGGCCCCTATTCCCTATATAGTGCACTAGTTTAGACCAGGGCCCTATAGAACCCTATTCCCTATATAGTGCACTACTTTAGACCAGGGCCCTATAGAACCCTATTCCCTATATAGAGCACTACTTTAGACCAGGGCCCTATAGAACCCTATTCCCTATATATAGTGCACTACTTTAGACCAGGGCCCTATAGAACCCTATTCCCTATATATAGTGCACTACTTTAGACCAGAGCCCTATAGAACCCTATTCCCTATATATAGTGCACTACTTTAGACCAGGGCCCTATAGAACCCTATCCCCTATATAGTGCACTACTTTAGACCAGGGCCCTATAGCACCCTATTCCCTATATAGTGCACTACTTTAGACCAGGGCCCTATAGAACCCTATTCCCTATATATAGTGCACTACTTTAGACCAGAGCCCTATAGAACCCTATCCCCTATATAGTGCACTACTTTAGACCAGGGCCCTATAGAACCCTATTCCCTATATATAGTGCACTACTTTAGACCAGGGCCCTATAGAACCTTATTCAATATGCTACTGTTAGCCGTAGTGAGATCTAACAGCATAGGAGGCCCCTCTGTGTTTTTGGCACGGATAATTCCATGACATATCAACTCCTCTCCTTTCCTTGTCTGTGACTGGTGTTTTGAATCACACTGCTGCCTGCCATCGATCAGCCATCAGATCGATCAGCCATCAGATCGATCAGCCATCAGATCGATCAGCCATCAGATCGATCAGCCATCAGATCCCATCCAAAACCACCTCCGGAAAGCAGCTCACTGCCAAGTGAGGGGAGGACTGGGTCGCGGCTGGAGCACAGGGATGGAACACAAATATACAGTTCAACCCTTTTGGGTTCCAGGTAGAACCCTTTTGGGTTCCAGGTAGAACCCGTTTGGGTTCCAGGTAGAACCCTTTTAGGTTCCAGGTAGAACCCTTTTGGGTTCCAGGTAGAACCCGTTTGGGTTCCAGGTAGAACCCTTTTAGGTTCCAGGTAGAACCCGTTTGGGTTCCAGGTAGAACCCTTTTAGGTTCCAGGTAGAACCATTTTTGGGTTCGAGGTAGAACCCTTTCCACAGCGGGTTCTACCCCAAAATGTTCTACCTCAAAACTAAAAAGGGCTCTACTTGGAACCAAATGGTGATGTACTGGGGATGTACTGGTGATGTACTGGGGATGTACTGGTGATGTACTGGTGATATGACAGTGATATTACAGTGATGTACTGGTGATATACTGGTGATGTACTGGGGATGTACTGGTGATGTACTGGTGATGTACTGGTGATGTACTGGGGATGTACTGGGGATGTACTGGGGATGTACTGGTGATGTACTGGGGATGTACTGGGGATGTACTGGGGATGTACTGGTGATGTACTGGTGATGTACTGGTGATGTACTGGTGATGTACTGGGGATGTACTGGTGATGTACTGGTGATGTACTGGGGATGTACTGGTGATGTACTGGTGATATGACAGTGATATTACAGTGATGTACTGGTGATGTACTGGGGATGTACTGGTGATGTACTGGTGATGTACTGGTGATGTACTGGGGATGTACTGGTGATGTACTGGTGATGTACTGGGGATGTACTGGTGATGTACTGGGGATGTACTGGTGATGTACTGGTGATGTACTGGTGATGTACTGGGGATGTACTGGTGATGTACTGGTGATGTGCTGGGGATGTACTGGTGATGTACTGGTGATGTACTGGTGATGTACTGGGGATGTACTGGTGATGTACTGGTGATGTACTGGGGATGTACTGGGGATGTACTGGTGATGTACTGGGGATGTACTGGTGATGTACTGGGGATGTACTGGTGATGTACTGGGGATGTACTGGGGATGTACTGGGGATGTACTGGGGATGTACTGGGGATGTACTGGTGATGTACTGGTGATGTACTGGGGATGTACTGGTGATGTACTGGGGATGTACTGGGTGATGTACTGGTGATGTACTGGGGATGTACTGGTGATGTACTGGTGATGTACTGGGGATGTACTGGGGATGTACTGGTGATGTACTGGGGATGTACTGGGGATGTACTTGTACTGGGGATGTACTGGTGATGTACTGGTGATGTACTGGTGATGTACTGGGGATGTACTGGGGATGTACTGGTGATGTACTGGTGATGTACTGGGGATGTACTGGGGATGTACTTGTACTGGGGATGTACTGGGGATGTACTGGGGATGTACTGGTGATGTACTGGGGATGTACTGGTGATGTACTGGGGATGTACTGGTGATGTACTGGTGATGTACTGGTGATGTACTGGGGATGTACTGGGGATGTACTGGTGATGTACTGGGGATGTACTGGGGATGTACTGGGGATGTACTGGTGATGTACTGGTGATGTACTGGGGATGTACTGGTGATGTACTGGGGATGTACTGGTGATGTACTGGTGATGTACTGGGGATGTACTGGTGATGTACTGGTGATGTACTGGGGATGTACTGGTGATGTACTGGTGATATGACAGTGATATTACAGTGATGTACTGGTGATGTACTGGGGATGTACTGGTGATGTACTGGTGATGTACTGGTGATGTACTGGGGATGTACTGGTGATGTACTGGGGATGTACTGGTGATGTACTGGTGATGTACTGGTGATGTACTGGGGATGTACTGGTGATGTACTGGTGATGTGCTGGGGATGTACTGGTGATGTACTGGTGATGTACTGGTGATGTACAGGGGATGTACTGGTGATGTACTGGTGATGTACTGGTGATGTACTGGGGATGTACTGGGGATGTACTGGTGATGTACTGGGGATGTACTGGTGATGTACTGGGGATGTACTGGTGATGTACTGGGGATGTACTGGGGATGTACTGGGGATGTACTGGTGATGTACTGGTGATGTACTGGGGATGTACTGGGGATGTACTGGGGATGTACTGGGGATGTACTGGGGATGTACTGGTGATGTACTGGGGATGTACTGGGGATGTACTGGTGATGTACTGGTGATGTACTGGGGATGTACTGGGGATGTACTGGTGATGTACTGGGGATGTACTGGGGATGTACTTGTACTGGGGATGTACTGGGGATGTACTGGTGATGTACTGGTGATGTACTGGTGATGTACTGGGGATGTACTGGGGATGTACTGGTGATGTACTGGGGATGTACTGGGGATGTACTTGTACTGGGGATGTACTGGGGATGTACTGGTGATGTACTGGTGATGTACTGGGGATGTACTGGTGATGTACTGGTGATATGACAGTGATATTACAGTGATGTACTGGTGATATACTGGTGATGTACTGGTGATGTACTGGGGATGTACTGGTGATGTACTGGTGATATGACAGTGATATTACGGTGATGTACTGGTGATATACTGGTGATGTACTGGTGATATGACAGTGATATTACGGTGATGTACTGGTGATATACTGGTGATGTACTGGGGATGTACTGGGGATGTACTGGTGATGTACTGGTGATATGACAGTGATATGACAGTGATGTACTGGTGATATACTGGTGATATGATGGTGATATACTGGTGATATACTGGTGATATACTGGTGATGTACTGGTGATGTACTGGTGATATACTGGTGATGTACTGGTGATGTACTGGTGATGTACTGGTGATATGACAGTGATGTACTGGGGATGTACTGGTGATGTACTGGTGATATACTGGGGATGTACTGGTGATGTACTGGTGATATGACAGTGATGTACTGGTGATGTACTGGTGATATGACAGTGATGTACTGGTGATGTACTGGTGATATACTGGTGTTGTACTGGTGATGTACTGGTGATGTACTGGGAATGTACTGGTGATATACTGGGAATGTACTGGTGATGTACTGGTGATATGATGGTGATATGATGGTGATGTAAACCCTGTTCAGACATCACTATGGTATCTCCCTAAACCCTGTTCAGACCCCACACCACAGACCACACCACAGACCCCACACCACAGACCCCACCACAGACCCCACACCACAGACCACACCACAGACCCCACCACAGACCCCACACCACAGACCACACCACAGACCCCACCACAGACCCCACACCACAGACCACACCACAGACCCCACACCACAGACCACACCACAGACCCCACCACAGACCCCACACCACAGACCCCACAGACCACAACACAGACCCCACACCACACCACACACCACAGACCACAACACAGACCCCACACCACAGACCACACCACAGACCCCACCACAGACCCCACACCACAGACCCCACACCACAGACCCCACCACAGACCCCACACCACAGACCCCACACCACAGACCCCACCACAGACCCCACACCACAGACCCCACACCACAGACCCCACCACAGACCCCACACCACAGACCCCACCACAGACCCCACACCACAGACCCCACCACAGACCCCACACCACAGACCCCACCACAGACCCCACACCACAGACCCCACCACAGACCCCACCACAGACCCCACACCACAGACCCCACACCACACACCACAGACCACAACACAGACCCCACCACAGACCCCACCACAGACCCCACCACAGACCACACCACAGACCCCACCACAGACCCCAC
>NC_138306.1:97372500-97387500 GCF_965601325.2 Salmo salar | reverse complement strand
CTTTTGTGGATTGGGGTGAAACAGTCCTTGGTTCCAAATATTGGGGAAGATGCCAGAGCTGAGGATGATGTTAAAGAGTTTTAGTTTAGCCAATTGGTATTTGTTGTCTGTATATTTGATCATTTCATTGAGGGATACCATCAACACCACAGGCCTTTTTGGGGTTGGAGGGTTTGTATTTTGTCCTGTAGTTCATTCAAGGTAATTGGAGAATCCAGTGGGTTCTGGTCGTCTTTAATAGTTGATTCTAAGATTTATATTTGATCATGTATATGTTTTTGCTGTTTGCTCGTTGTTCTTAGGGCCAATCAGATTGGAGAAGTGGTTTACCCAGACATCTCCATTCTGGATAGATAACTCTTTGTGGTGTTTGTTTTAGTGTTTTCAAATTTTCCCAGAAGTGGTTAATTAATTAGGGCTAGCGGTCCCGCTAGTGGGACAACTTCTGGTGAAACTGGACGGCGCGCAATTCATATAAATAATCATACAAATTTATGGATATTAAACATTTATGTACATATTAGTGTCTTAAATCGGTTAAAATCTTAATTTCTTGTTAATCTAACTGCACTATCCGATTTACAGTAGCTACTACAGCGAAAACATACCATGCGATTGTTTGAGGACGGCGCCCCACATCAAAATATTTTTCCACAGGTTTCATAAATTCACAAATAGCGAAAACATTAATACCAATTTATCGAACTGACAGGCAGCAAAATGATCTAATCATTATGGTAGGAGACTATAACACAGTGTTAAGTATCTCAATGGACCGGAAAGGTAATCACTCTATGAACGATCATCACCGTGCCCTTAAGGAAATCACAAATATTATGGACACATTAGAAATAGTGGATATTTGGAGACTAAAAAACCCCGACCTAGTGAGATATACATGGAGGAGGTTTAATACCCTGACCTAGTGAGATATACATGGAGGAGGTTTAATATCCTGACCTAGTGAGATATACATGGAGGAGGTTTAATACCCTGACCTAGTGAGATATACATGGAGGAGGTTTAATATCCTGACCTAGTGAGATATACATGGAGGAGGTTTAATATCCTGACCTAGTGAGATATACATGGAGGAGGTTTAATATCCTGACCTAGTGAGATATACATGGAGGAGGTTTAATATCCTGACCTAGTGAGATATACATGGAGGAGGTTTAATATCCTGACCTAGTGAGATATACATGGAGGAGGTTTAATACCCTGACCTAGTGAGATATACATGGAGGAGGTTTAATATCCTGACCTAGTGAGATATACATGGAGGAGGTTTAATACCCTGACCTAGTGAGATATACATGGAGGAGGTTTAATATCCTGACCTAGTGAGATATACATGGAGGAGGTTTAATATCCTGACCTAGTGAGATATACATGGAGGAGGTTTAATATCCTGACCTAGTGAGATATACATGGAGGAGGTTTAATATCCTGACCTAGTGAGATATACATGGAGGAGGTTTAATATCCTGACCTAGTGAGATATACATGGAGGAGGTTTAATATCCTGACCTAGTGAGATATACATGGAGGAGGTTTAATATCCTGACCTAGTGAGATATACATGGAGGAGGTTTAATATCCTGACCTAGTGAGATATACATGGAGGAGGTTTAATACCCTGACCTAGTGAGATATACATGGAGGTTTAATATCCTGACCTAGTGAGATATACATGGAGGAGGTTTAATATCCTGACCTAGTGAGATATACATGGAGGAGGTTTAATATCCTGACCTAGTGAGATATACATGGAGGAGGTTTAATATCCTGACCTAGTGAGATATACATGGAGGAGGTTTAATATCCTGACCTAGTGAGATATACATGGAGGAGGTTTAATATCCTGACCTAGTGAGATATACATGGAGGAGGTTTAATATCCTGACCTAGTGAGATATACATGGAGGAGGTTTAATACCCTGACCTAATGAGATATACATGGAGGAGGTTTAATATCCTGACCTAGTGAGATATACATGGAGGAGGTTTAATCAAGCTTGTCGTCGTTCCTACTTGTCTCTTTCTGTCTTGAATCAAAGGTTTAAAAAGTTGTAATAGGAGACAGAATGCGATCAGATCATCATCTAATTGGTATTCACATAACTCTTATATATTTTCCACGTGGACGGGGATATTGGACATTTAATCAAAGTTTACTGGAGGACAACTTATTTTTAACCTCTATGGGCTAGGTGGGACGCTTGCGTCCCACCTACGTAACAGCGGGGGCGGTCGGGTCACGCGCATAAGCCCAGAGTCCCTTGATCGGCCACTTGAGAAAGGCGATAATGTGTTTCAGCCTGGGGCTGGAATGACGACATTCTGTTTTTTCCCGGGCTCTGAGCGCCTATGGACGACGTGGGAAGTGTCACGTTAGAGCAGAGATCCTTAGTAAAAGATAGAGATGGAAAAGAAGTTCAAGAAATGGTCAGACAGGCCACTTCCTGTAAAGGAATCTCTCAGGTTTTGACCTGCCATTTGAGTTCTGTTATACTCACAGACACCATTCAAACAGTTTTAGAAAATTTAGGGTGTTTTCTATCCATATGTAATAAGTATATGCATATTCTAGTTACTGGGTAGGAGTGGTAACCAGATTAAATCGGGTATGTTTTTTATCCAGCCGTGTCAATACTGCCCCCTAGCCCTAACAGGTTTTAACTGAGACGAAATAATTTATAACTGAATTGTTCCAGTATAATACAGGTTCAGCAAATCCCCTTATTGTTTGGGATACCTTTAAATGTGTCATGGCCTGACCTGAGAGAGTCGCTTTTTCTCTGTTTGGTTAGGTCAGGGTGTGACATGGGGTGGGCGTTCTATGTGTTGTATTTCTATGTTTGTTTTTTTTCTTTGTGTTTGGCCGAGTATGGTTTCCAATCAGGAGGCAGCTGTCATTCGTTGTCTCTGATTGGGAACCATACTTAGGCAGCCCTTTTCCCCCCCACCTGTGTTTGTGGGTTATTATTATTTCTGCAGTTGCGTTACGTTTCTCGCTGTTTTTACCTGTTTATTGTTTCGGTTTTCTTCAAATAAAGATGTGGAATTACAGGCCTCGGCTCGTGTATGACAGGGAATTTTGAAGATGGAGAACGTGACAAAATGTACCTTCAGGGGTCATTCAATTCAATATTCATCAATAATAAAAAAGCAGTTTCTGGCTAAAGAGAGAAGACTAACAAGGGAAATAGAAGGAGGTAGACGGCAATAAAAACGATACTACAGAGATACAAAATAAGTTGGAGGAGAAATAACTTGAGGAGCTTATTCCAGAACGATCTAATCTATTACAAAAATAAAGCCAACTGGATGGAATATGGAGAAAAATGCACAGAATTCTTCCTGAATCTCCAATCCAGGAACGCTAACAAAAATAATTTGCAGAAACTCGTTACTGAAGACGGAGACATCTATGATTCCTCCGAATGATATTTTTAAAAGAGCAAGCTAATTATTTTAGGCAGATGTTCTCGTTTCCGTCTCATCCTGTCCCACTGAATGAAGATTAATGAATTCTTTCCAAATAATATATAAAAAAAAATGGAAAATTAACAAATGTACAGAAATATCAGTGCGGAGGCCAAATTACAGAGTAAGAACGTTTTGACCCTATTAAATCCTTTCAGTCTGGGGGAAAACCCCAGGGCTTGATGGCATACCGGTAGAGGCATATCAAGTATTTTTTGATATACTAAAAGCTCCATTGTTAGATTGTTTTAACTGCTCCTATAGAAATGGTCGTCTGTCAGGTACTCAGCAGGAAGGACTGATTTCTCTATTATTAAAACAAGACCCAGAAGGCAAATATAAAGACCCAGTCTGTCTAAAAAAAACTGGAGGCCCCTTTTACACTTCAATGTTGTGATGCAAAAGTACTAGCGAAATGAATAGCACTCAGAATTAAAAGGGTTTTTTACCAGGTATTTTTCAAAGCACTTGGTAGTGTTGTGGTCTGGATGTAGTATGTAGGGTGGGGGGGGGGGTCATCTATGTGTCCTGCATCCCCCCTCACCCTCTCCTCCATCCCCCCCTCTCCCCCCTCACCCTCTCCTCCATCACCCCTCTCTCTCCATCCCCCTCACCCCTCTCCTCCATCCCCCCTCACCCCTCTCCTCCATCCCCCCTCACCCCTCTCCTCCATCCCCCCTCACCCTCTCCTCCATCCCCCCCTCTCCCCCCTCACCCTCTCTCTCCATCACCCCTCTCCTCCATCCCCCCTCACCCCTCTCCTCCATCCCCCCTCACCCTCTCCTCCATCCCCCCTCACCCCTCTCCTCCATCCCCCCTCACCCTCTCCTCCATCCCCCCTCACCCTCTCCTCCATCCCCCCTCACCCCTCTCTCTCCATCCCCCCTCACCCCTCTCTCTCCATCCCCCCTCACCCCTCTCTCTCCATCCCCCCCTCACCCCTCTCTCTCCAAATCCCCCCTCACCCCTCTCCTCTTCTTCTCCTGCTGTTTCTCCTGTAGATGTTGTCTCACCACAGTCCAGAGTGCAGATATGTCTCTCTCCACCTCCAGCACTCCGGGTCTGGTTGAGGGGGTGTTGTTGAGCTGGACAATGTTTCTGTGTTGACTGGAGTGTGTTCACCTGCTGTTCCAGCTCCACCTGTCTTACCTCCAGCTGGGTGAATTTGTCCTTCATTTCAATGAGGGAGTAGTACTCTGTGATGGGGGGTTGGCTTTCCGCTGGGGGGGGGTTGCTCGTCTGTGGGGTTATATAATGAAGAGGTCTGGTCTGACCCGCTCGGAGTGGGGGTCTTTCTCTCACACACACACACACGCACACACACGCACACGCACACACACACGCACACGCACACACACACGGTGTAAAGTATCCTACAGCATAAAAAACAAAACATCAAACAAATGAACAGCAGTGTAAACCAACTCCAGGCTGGTTCAGATACAGGAAGTATGTCAGAGAGCCCAGTGTAACTCGACCCCAGGCTGGTTCAGATACAGGAAGTATGTCAGAGAGCCCAGTGTAACTCCACCCCAGGCTGGTTCAGATACAGGAAGTATGAGCCCAGTGTTAATCCAGGATTATCTTTGATAATGTGAAAGTCCAGCTGAAGCTGTTTGGGGGTGTTTCCCTGTACCAGATTTATACACTGACCTCTTTGTCTAGTATCCTGACTTCCCACCCATCGGTAACACGTGATGGCTTGTCACCTAAAACACTCACAACCTTTTACAGATGCACAATCGTGAGCATCCTGTCGGGCTGTATCACCGCCTGGTACGGCAGCTGCTCCGCCCATAACCGGAAGTCTCTCCAGAGGGTAGTGAGGTCTGCACAACGCATCACCGGGGGCAAACTACCTGCCCTCCAGGACACCTACACCACCCGATGTCACAGGAAGGTCAAAAAGATCATCAAGGACAACAACCACCCGAGCCACTGCCTGTTCACCCCGCTATCATCCAGAAGGCGAGGTCAGTACAGGTGCATCAAAGCTGGGACCGAGAGACTGAAAAACAGCTTCTATCTCCAGGCCATCAGACTGATAAACAGCTTCTATCTCCAGGCCATCAGACTGGTAAACAGCTTCTATCTCCAGGCCATCAGACTGGTAAACAGCTTCTATCTCCAGGCCATCAGACTGGTAAACAGCTTCTATCTCCAGGCCATCAGACTGTTAAACAGCTTCTATCTCCAGGCCATCAGACTGGTAAACAGCTTCTATCTCCAGGCCATCAGACTGGTAAACAGCTTCTATCTCCAGGCCATCAGACTGGTAAACAGCTTCTATCTCCAGGCCATCAGACTGGTAAACAGCTTCTATCTCCAGGCCATCAGACTGGTAAACAGCTTCTATCTCCAGGCCATCAGACTGGTAAACAGCTTCTATCTCCAGACCATCAGACTGGTAAACAGCTTCTATCTCCAGACCATCAGACTGATAAACAGCTTCTATCTCCAGGCCATCAGACTGGTAAACAGCTTCTATCTCCAGACCATCAGACTGGTAAACAGCTTCTATCTCCAGACCATCAGACTGGTAAACAGCTTCTATCTCCAGGCCATCAGACTGGTAAACAGCTTCTATCTCCAGACCATCAGACTGGTAAACAGCTTCTATCTCCAGACCATCAGACTGGTAAACAGCTTCTATCTCCAGGCCATCAGACTGATAAACAGCTTCTATCTCCAGGCCATCAGACTGGTAAACAGCTTCTATCTCCAGGCCATCAGACTGGTAAACAGCTTCTATCTCCAGACCATCAGACTGTTAAACAGCTTCTATCTCCAGACCATCAGACTGGTAAACAGCTTCTATCTCCAGGCCATCAGACTGGTAAACAGCTTCTATCTCCAGACCATCAGACAGGTAAACAGCTTCTATCTCCAGGCCATCAGACTGGTAAACAGCTTCTATCTCCAGGCCATCAGACTGGTAAACAGCTTCTATCTCCAGACCATCACTAACATTGAGTGGCTGCTGCCAACACACAGACTCAAATCTCTAACCACTTTAATAAATTAATCTTTAGCCACTTTCTATAATGTTTACATTCCCTACATTACTCATCTCATATGTATATACTGTATTTTATCCATATATTTATATGTACATATTCTTATTCATTCCTTTACACTTGTGTGTATAAGGTAGTTGTCACGTCCTGGCCAGTCTAAGGGTTAATTAGTATTGTAGTTTGGTCAGGATGTGGCAGAGGGTATTCGTTTTATGTGGTTCGGGGTGGTGTGTTTGTTAAAAGGGTGTTTGATTTAGTATTTCCGTTTTTTGGTTTATGTTTAGGCAGTTCTATGTTTAGTCTAGTGTGTCTGGTTCTATGTTGAGTTAATTGGGGTTGGACTTCCAATTGAAGGCAGCTGTGTGGTGTTGCCTTTGATTGGAAGTCCTATATTAGTTGGGTGTGTTTGTCTTGTATTTTGTGGGAGATTGTTTCGCCTTGTGCCTTACCAGACTGTTTTTGTTGATCGTTCGTGTTTTGTTATTTTTTTGTACGTTCATTTTGAAAGCAAATAATAATCAAGATGAGCTGCGTTTTGGTCCTCCTTCACCGACGACAACCGTGACAGTAGTTGCTGTGAAATTGTTAGATTACTACTGCAAATTGTTTTTACTACTGTAAATTGTTAGATATTACTGCACTGTCGGAGCTAGAAGCACAAGCATTTCGCTACACTCACATTACCATCTGCTAACCATGTGACCAATAACATCTGCTAACCATGTGTATGTGACAAATAAAATTAGATTTGAGTGGTTCTCTCTCGCTCTCTCTCTCTCTCTCTCTCTCGCTCTCTCTCTCACATAAACAGAAAGTGTTGGGTGTTGATGCCGTGAATCTAAATGAACCATTTCATCTCTGTTGAACGGAAGATACCATCTTGTCTTAATTTGACCTCTATTTCTAGAGATACAGACCCCACCTTGCTAGGAGGGAAGGATGTTGGAGAAAGAGAAGAAAGGTGTTTGTCTGTCTCGAGCTGAGACTTTCACACACCAAAAAAGAAATTCTACATGGCAGAAGCTGCTTCTTTGTCTTCATGTCGAACATAAATCACCCTCCTTTCTAATGAGTTAAACCGTGTTGAAGACGAGCTTTTCATTTTCATTAATTCCCTTTAAGCACATGTTATCTCGCCCCACGTCACACTATCGCTGCCTCGTTCACCCTGCCTCGTTTTAGCGGGCCGGTGTAAGCCGGGCTCAGCTGACGTTAACAAGTCCTCACCGAAGCGCCGACAAGTTGAAACAACTCTGATAGGTTCACACCCGAAGGAAGTGCAGGACAGGAAACTGAATCCTCTGAGGGCTCACTGCGTCATTTAGTAGCAGGACGACAGAGACGGGTTCTAAAAGGAGTTTAGTAGGAGAGACTGGTTCTAAAAGGAGTTTAGTAGCAGACACAGAGACGGGTTCTAAAAGGAGTTTAGTAGCAGACACAGAGACGGGTTCTAAAAGGAGTTTAGTAGGAGAGACTGGTTCTAAAAGGAGTTTAGTAGCAGACACAGAGACGGGTTCTAAAAGGAGTTTAGTAGCAGACACAGAGACGGGTTCTAAAAGGAGTTTAGTAGCAGACACAGAGACGGGTTCTAAAAGGAGTTTAGTAGCAGACGCAGAGACGGGTTCTAAAAGGAGTTTAGTAGCAGACACAGAGACGGGTTCTAAAAGGAGTTTAGTAGCAGACACAGAGACGGGTTCTAAAAGGAGTTTAGTAGCGGACACAGAGACGGGTTCTAAAAGGAGTTTAGTAGCAGACACAGAGACGGGTTCTAAAAGGAGTTTAGTAGCAGACACAGAGACGGGTTCTAAAAGGAGTTTAGTAGCAGACACAGAGACGGGTTCTAAAAGGAGTTTAGTAGCAGACACAGAGACGGGTTCTAAAAGGAGTTTAGTAGCGGACACAGAGACGGGTTCTAAAAGGAGTTTAGTAGCAGACACAGAGACGGGTTCTAAAAGGAGTTTAGTAGCAGACACAGAGACGGGTTCTAAAAGGCATTTTGGCAGCAGGAAAGACACATCGATTTCCTGCGAGGGAGGAAGCAGAACGAGGAGAGGAAGTGGAGGAGAGGAAGTGGAGGAGAGGAGGGACCCCGTTAGCATCAAGCTCTTATTAATTAATAGTGTGTCTCAGGAGGAGGAGATTACAGGATATGTTTCCCTGGGTGGCAGTCAGGAAGAGATTACAGGATATGAATCCCTGGGTGACAGTAAGGAAGAGATTACAGGATATGATTCCCTGGGTCATTGGCCACTGGCGTCACATGATTAAAGTGAGTTTTTTTCACACAGCGGCTGTTGTTATGGAGACCGTTCAGTGCTATATAATGGAAGCTGAATTAACCCATAATATATATATATATATAATAATAATAATATTTATATTATTAACGTTTGATATCAATTGGAACCCCAGGAACTCGCTTTTTACAATCAGTTGAAATTGTGATTAGTTAAATTTAATATTGTGATTATAATTTTTTACTTATTATTGACTTATATTTCATCGTTATTTAATAACCAGGTAGGCCAGTTGAGAACAAGTTCTCATTTACACCTGCGACCTGGCCAAGATAAAGCAAAGCAGTACGACACAAACAAACAACACAGAGTTAAACATTAACAATCGTACAGTCATCTTGTCTCGCTATTTCTCTGTTGCTGACGGAACGTTCTGCAGCCTGCAAGCAGCAGGACGCTGCACTGTGTTAATGATCCATGAGCTGTTATAACCAGCATGGTGTCAGCAATATGTCTGCAGAGAGGAAGATTCAGCTCAGTCCACAAGCAGAGAGAGAGAGAGAGAGAGAGCTGAGAGAGGTCGAATCCACCGCCTGGAATCACCTGCTGCTGCTACTGTCTCCACAAGGTCCAATCCACCGCCAGGACTCACCTGCTGCTGCTACTGTCTCCACAAGGTCCCAGCCACCACCAGGACTCACCTGCTGCTGCTGCTGTCTCCACAAGGTTCAATCCACCGCCAGGACTCACCTGCTGCTGCTACTGTCTCCAAGGTCCAATCCACCGCCAGGACTCACCTGCTGCTGCTGCTGTCTCCACAAGGTCCAATCCACCGCCAGGACTCACCTGCTGCTGCTACTGTCTCCACAAGGTCCCAGCCACCACCAGGACTCACCTGCTGCTGCTACTGTCTCCACAAGGTCCAATCCACCGCCAGGACTCACCTGCTGCTGCTGTCTCCACAAGGTTCAATCCACCGCCAGGACTCACCTGCTGCTGCTACTGTCTCCAAGGTCCAATCCACCGCCAGGACTCACCTGCTGCTGCTGCTGTCTCCACAAGGTCCAATCCACCGCCAGGACTCACCTGCTGCTGCTGTCTCCACAAGGTTCAATCCACCGCCAGGACTCACCTGCTGCTGCTACTGTCTCCAAGGTCCAATCCACCGCCAGGACTCACCTGCTGCTGCTGCTGTCTCCACAAGGTCCAATCCACCGCCAGGACTCACCTGCTGCTGCTACTGTCTCCACAAGGTCCCAGCCACCACCAGGACTCACCTGCTGCTGCTGCTGTCTCCACAAGGTCCAATCCACCGCCAGGACTCACCTGCTGCTGCTGCTGTCTCCACAAGGTCCAATCCACCGCCAGGACTCACCTGCTGCTGCTGCTGTCTCCACAAGGTCCAATCCACCGCCAGGACTCACCTGCTGCTGCTACTGTCTCCACAAGGTCCCAGCCACCACCAGGACTCACCTGCTGCTGCTACTGTCTCCACAAGGTCCAATCCACCGCCAGGACTCATCTACTGCTGCTACTGTCTCCACAAGGTCCCATCCACCACCAGGACTCACCTGCTGCTGCTGCTGTCTCCACAAGGTCCAATCCACCGCCAGGACTCACCTGCTGCTGCTGCTGTCTCCACAAGGTCCCATCCACCGCCAGGACTCATCTACTGCTGCTACTGTCTCCACAAGGTCCCATCCACCACCAGGACTCATCTACTGCTGCTGCTGTCTCCACAAGGTCCCATCCACCACCAGGACTCATCTACTGCTGCTACTGTCTCCACAAGGTCCCATCCACCACCAGGACTCATCTACTGCTGCTGCTGCTACTGTCTCCACAAGGTCCCATCCACCACCAGGACTCATCTACTACTGCTGCTGTCTCCACAAGGTCCCAGCCACCACCAGGACTCATCTACTGCTGCTACTGTCTCCACAAGGTCCAATCCACCGCCAGGACTCACCTGCTGCTGCTGTCTCCACAAGGTCCAATCCACCGCCAGGACTCACCTGCTGCTGCTGCTGTCTCCACAAGGTCCAATCCACCGCCAGGACTCACCTGCTGCTGCTACTGTCTCCACAAGGTCCCAGCCACCACCAGGACTCACCTGCTGCTGCTGTCTCCACAAGGTACAATCCACCGCCAGGACTCACCTGCTGCTGCTGCTGTCTCCACAAGGTCCAATCCACCGCCAGGACTCACCTGCTGCTGCTACTGTCTCCACAAGGTCCCAGCCACCACCAGGACTCACCTGCTGCTGCTGCTGTCTCCACAAGGTCCAATCCACCGCCAGGACTCACCTGCTGCTGCTGCTGTCTCCACAAGGTCCCATCCACCGCCAGGACTCACCTGCTGCTGTCTCCAAGGTCCAATCCACCGCCAGGACTCATCTACTGCTGCTGCTGTCTCCACAAGGTCCCATCCACCACCAGGACACATCTAATGCTGCTACTGTCTCCACAAGGTCCCATCCACCACCAGGACTCATCTACTGCTGCTGCTGTCTCCACAAGGTCCCATCCACCACCAGGACTCATCTACTACTGCTGCTGTCTCCACAAGGTCCCATCCACCACCAGGACTCATCTACTGCTGCTGCTGCTACTGTCTCCACAAGGTCCCATCCACCACCAGGACTCATCTACTGCTGCTACTGTCTCCACAAGGTCCCATCCACCACCAGGACTCATCTACTGCTGCTACTGTCTCCACAAGGTCCTTACTATTTACTATTACTAGTTTTGTATATATATTACTACTTACTATTGACCAGGATCCATAGGGTTACTATTGACCAGGACCCATAGGGTTATTATTGCCCAGGACCCATAGGGGTACTATTGACCAGGATCCATAGGGTTACTATTGACCAGGACCCATAGGGTTATTATTGACCAGGACCCATAGGGGTACTATTGACCAGGATCCATAGGGTTACTATTGACCAGGACCCATAGGGTTACTATTGACCAGGACCCATAGGGGTACTACTGACCAGGACCCATAGGGGTACTACTGACCAGGACCCATAGGGGTACTACTGACCAGGACCCATAGGGTTACTATTGACCAGGACCCATAGGGTTACTATTGACCAGGACCCATAGGGTTACTATTGACCAGGACCCATAGGGTTACTATTGACCAGGACCCATAGTGTTACTATTGACCAGGACCCATAGGGTTACTATTGACCAGGACCCATAGGGTTACTATTGACCAGGACCCATTGGGTTACTATTGACCAGGACCCATAGGGTTATTATTGACCAGGACCCATAGGGGTACTATCGACCAGGACCCATAGGGTTACTATCGACCAGGACCCATAGGGTTACTATTGACCAGGACCCATAGGGTTACTATTGACCAGGACCCATAGGGTTACTATTGACCAGGACCCATAGGGTTACTATTGACCAGGAGCCATAGGGTTACTATTGACCAGGACCCATAGGGTTACTATTGACCAGGACCCATAGTGTTACTATTGACCAGGACCCATAGGGTTACTACTGACCAGGACCCATAGGGGTACTACTGACCAGGACCCATAGGGTTACTATTGACCAGGACCCATAGTGTTACTATTGACCAGGACCCATAGTGTTACTACTGACCAGGATCCATAGGGTTACTATTGACCAGGACCCATAGGGTTACTATTGACCAGGATCCATAGGGTTACTATTGACCAGGACCCATTGGGTTACTATTGACCAGGATCCATAGGGTTACTATTGACCAGGACCCATAGGGTTACTATTGACCAGGATCCATAGGGTTACTATTGACCAGGACCCATTGGGTTACTATTGACCAGGACCCATTGGGTTACTATTGACCATGATCCATAGAGTTACTATTGACCAGGACCCATAGGGTTACTATTGACCAGGACCCATAGTGTTACTATTGACCAGGACCCATAGGGTTACTATTGACCAGGACCCATAGGGTTACTATTGACCAGGACCCATAGGGTTACTATTGACCAGGATCCATAGGGTTACTATTGACCAGGACCCATAGGGTTACTATTGACCAGGACCCATAGTGTTACTATTGACCAGGATCCATAGGGTTACTATTGACCAGGACCCATAGGGTTACTATTGACCAGGACCCATTGGGTTACTATTGACCAGGACCCATAGGGTTATTATTGACCAGGATCCATAGGGTTACTATTGACCAGGATCCATAGGGTTACTATTGACCAGGACCCATAGGGTTACTATTGACCAGGATCCATAGGGTTACTGTTGACCAGGACCCATAGGGTTACTATTGACCAGGATCCATAGGGTTACTATTGACCAGGACCCATTGGGTTACTATTGACCAGGATCCATAGGGTTACTATTGACCAGGACCCATAGGGTTACTATTGACCAGGACCCATAGGGTTACTATTGACCAGGACCCATAGGGTTACTATTGACCAGGACCCATAGTGTTACTATTGACCAGGACCCATAGTGTTACTACTGACCAGGATCCATAGGGTTACTATTGACCAGGATCCATAGGGTTACTATTGACCAGGATCCATAGGGTTACTATTGACCAGGACCCATAGGGTTACTATTGACCAGGACCCATAGGGTTACTATTGACCAGGATCCATAGGGTTACTATTGACCAGGACCCATAGTGTTACTACTGACCAGGATCCATAGGGTTACTATTGACCAGGATCCATAGGGTTACTATTGACCAGGACCCATAGGGTTACTATTGACCAGGACCCATAGGGTTACTATTGACCAGGACCCATAGGGTTAACTAGAATAAGTTTGTTATATAGGAAACAGGGTGCCGTTTGGGAGCCACCCAGAGATTCATTAATATCTGCATTATAAAGCCTATTGCAGATTGTCACTGTGCCCTTATGGAAAAAGTTGTCCAATTACTTTGGACGGAAAAGGCCAAGGTGTTTACAGACATAGATTTCCCATTTAGTCCCGTGTAGCTCAGTTGGTAGAGCATGGTGTTTGCAACGCCAGGGTTGTGGGTTCGATTCCCACGGGGGGAAAAAAATGTATGAAATGTATGCATTCACTACTGTAGAGCGAATGCATGAAGGGTGTCTGCTAAATGACTAAAATGTAACCTACAGCCATACTCCTTCCTGTTGGACCCAGTCCTTCCTGTTAGACCCTGTACTTCCTGTTAGACCCAGTCCTTCCTGTTAGACCCTGTCCTTCCTGTTAGACCCAGTCCTTCCTGTTGGACCCAGTCCTTCCTGTTCGACCCAGTCCTTCCTGTTGGACCCAGTCCTTTCTGTTGGACCCAGTCCTTCCTGTTGGACCCTGTCCTTCCTGTTGGACCCAGTCCTTCCTGTTGGACCCAGTCCTTCCTGTTGGACCCAGTCCTTCCTGTTGGACCCAGTCCTTCCTGTTGGACCCAGTCCTTCCTGTTAGACCCTGTCCTTCCTGTTAGACCCAGTCCTTCCTGTTCGACCCAGTCCTTCCTGTTCGACCCAGTCCTTCCTGTTGGACCCAGTCCTTCCTGTTGGACCCAGTCCTTCCTGTTGGACCCAGTCCTTCCTGTTAGACCCAGTCCTTCCTGTTGGACCCAGTCCTTCCTGTTGGACCCAGTACTTCCTGTTAGACCCAGTCCTTCCTGTTGGACCCAGTCCTTCCTGTTGGACCCAGTCCTTCCTGTTGGACCCAGTCCTTCCTGTTAGACCCTAAGGCTGATTTGTACGTCTACTGTACCGTTTCAGAGGCCGATAACTGTC
This sequence comes from Salmo salar, assembly GCF_965601325.2. Classification (NCBI taxonomy): domain Eukaryota; kingdom Metazoa; phylum Chordata; class Actinopteri; order Salmoniformes; family Salmonidae; genus Salmo; species Salmo salar. The sequence goes on along the minus strand of NC_138306.1, from coordinate 97,373,005 downwards.
ATGAAATTACACTTAAACACTGTGAAGAAAGTGCTCTGTTACGGGATGAATGGCGCCAGTCCTCATTGATCCGATTCCTCCTTCATGGGATTTCTCTTTAATATGGAGAAAGTGTCTGTTTATAAAGGACTGGTAAGGAATGCTGGACTACACTACAGCCAGACTGCTGCACTACAGCCAGACTGCTGCACTACAGCCAGACTGCTGCACTACAGCCAGACTGCTGCACTACAGCCAGACTGCTGCACTACAGCCAGACTGCTGCACTACAGCCAGACTGCTACACTACAGCCAGACTGCTACACTACAGCCAGACTGCTGCACTACAGCCAGACTGCTGCACTACAGCCAGACTGCTGCACTACAGCCAGACTGCTGCACTACAGCCAGACTGCTGCACTACAGCCAGACTGCTACACTACAGCCAGACTGCTACACTACAGCCAGACTGCTACACTACAGCCAGACTGCTACACTACAGCCCAGACTGCTACACTACAGCCAG
>NC_138306.1:97342500-97360000 GCF_965601325.2 Salmo salar | reverse complement strand
AGAGGGAAAGAGACTGAGGAGAGAGAGCGAGAGACGGAGGAGAGAGAGAGAGACTGAGGAGAGAGAGAGACTGAGGAGAGAGAGAGAGACTGAGGAGAGAGAGACTGAGGAGAGAGAGAGACTGAGGAGGGAGAGAGACTGAGGAGGGAGAGAGGACTGAGGAGAGAGAGAGAGACTGCGGAGAGAGCGAGAGAGAGAGACTGCAGAGAGAGAGAGAGAGAGACTGCAGAGAGAGAGAGAGAGAGAGACTGAGGAGAGAGAGAGAGAGAGACTGAGGAGAGAGAGAGAGACTGAGGAGAGAGAGAGAGAGACTGAGGAGAGAGAGAGAGAGACTGAGGAGAGAGCGAGAGACTACAGAGAGAGAGAGAGACTGCGGAGAGAGAGAGAGAGACTGAGGAGAGAGAGAGAGACTGCAGAGAGAGAGAGAGACTGAGGAGAGAGAGAGACTGAGGAGAGAGAGAGAGAGACTGAGGAAGAGAGAGAGAGAGACTGAGGAGAGAGAGAGAGAGACTGAGGAGAGAGAGAGACTGAGGACTGAGAGAGAGAGACTGCAGAGAGAGGGAGAGAGAGACTGCGGAGGGAGAGAGAGAGACTGCGGAGAGAGAGAGAGAGACTGCGGAGAGTGAGAGAGACTGCGGAGAGGGAGAGAGACGGAGGAGAGGGAGAGAGAGACTGAGGAGAGAGAGAGCGAGAGACTGCAGAGGGAGAGAGACGGAGGGAGGGAGAGAGAGACTGCAGGAGAGAGAGAGAGAGAGACTGCAGAGGGAAAGAGAGACTGAGGAGAGAGAGAGAGACTGCGGAGAGAGAGAGAGACTAAGGAGGGAGAGAGAGACTGAGGAGAGAGAGAGAGAGAGACTGCAGAGAGAGCGAGAGAGAGAGAGAGAGACTGAGGAGAGAGAGAGAGAGAGACTGAGGAGAGAGAGAGACTGAGGAGAGAGAGAGAGACTGAGGAGGGAGAGAGAGACTGAGGAGAGAGAGAGAGAGACTGACGGAGAGAGAGAGAGAGACTGCGGAGAGAGAGAGAGAGACTGCGGAGAGAGAGAGAGAGACTGAGGAGAGAGAGAGAGACTGCAGAGAGAGAGAGACTGAGGAGAGAGAGAGACTGAGGAGAGAGGAGAGAGAGACTGAGGAGAGAGAGAGAGAGACTGAGGAGAGAGAGAGAGAGACTGAGGAGAGAGAGAGAGAGAGCGAGCGACTGAGGAGAGAGAGAGAGAGAGACTGCGGAGAGAGAGAGAGACTGCGGAGAGAGAGAGAGAGACTGCGGAGAGAGAGAGAGACTGCGGAGAGAGAGAGAGACTGAGGAGAGAGAGAGAGAGACTGAGGAGAGTGAGAGAGACTGCAGAGGGAGAGAGGGAGGGAGGGAGAGAGAGACTGAGGAGAGAGAGAGAGAGAGACTGCAGAGGGAGAGAGACTGAGGAGAGAGAGAGAGACTGCAGAGAGAGAGGGAGGGAGGGAGAGAGAGACTGAGGAGAGAGAGAGAGACTGAGGAGAGAGAGAGAGACTGAGGAGAGAGAGAGAGACTGCAGAGAGAGAGAGAGAGAGAGAGACTGAGGAGAGAGAGAGACTGAGGAGAGAGAGAGAGTGACTGGAGAGAGAGAGAGACTGCAGAGAGAGAGAGAGAGAGACTGAGGAGAGAGAGAGAGAGACTGAGGAGAGAGAGAGAGAGACTGAGGAGAGAGAGAGAGAGTGAGAGAGAGAGAGAGAGAGAGTGAGGAGAGAGAGAGAGAGAGACTGCGGAGAGAGAGAGAGAGACTGCGGAGAGAGAGAGAGAGACTGACGGAGAGAGAGAGAGACTGCGGAGAGAGAGAGAGACTGACAGGAGAGAGAGAGACTGAGGAGAGAGAGAGACTGAGGAGAGAGAGAGAGAGAGACTGAGGAGAGAGAGAGAGAGACTGAGGAGAGAGAGAGAGAGACTGAGGAGAGAGAGAGAGAGAGACTGAGGAGAGAGAGAGAGACTGCAGACTGAGAGAGGGAGAGAGAGAGACTGAAGAGAGAGAGAGAGAGAGTGAGAGACTGAGGAGGGAGAGAGAGACTGAGGAGAGAGAGAGAGAGACTGAGGAGAGAGAGAGAGAGACTGAGGAGAGTGAGAGAGACTGCGGAGGGAGAGAGGGCAGGGAGGGAGAGAGAGACTGCAGGAGAGAGAGAGAGAGACTGCGGATGGAGAGAGACTGAGGAGAGAGAGAGAGACTGCAGGAGAGAGAGAGAGAGAGGGACTGAGGAGGGAGAGAGACTGAGGAGAGAGAGAGAGACTGAGGAGAGAGAGAGAGACTGAGGAGAGAGAGAGAGACTGCAGAGAGAGAGAGAGAGAGAGAGACTGCAGGAGGGAGAGAGACTGAGGAGAGAGAGAGAGAGACTGAGGAGAGAGAGAGACGCAGAGAGAGAGAGAGAGAGACTGAGGAGAGAGAGAGAGACTGAGGCGAGAGAGAGAGACTGCAGAGAGAGAGAGAGAGAGACTGCGGAGAGAGAGAGAGAGACTGAGGAGAGAGAGAGAGAGAGACTGAGGAGAGGGAGAGAGACTAGACTGAGGAGAGAGAGAGACTGCGGAGAGGAGAGAGGGAGGGAGGGAGAGAGAGACTGAGGAGAGAGAGAGAGAGAGAGACTGCAGGAGGGAGAGAGACTGAGGAGAGAGAGAGAGTGAGGAGAGTGAGAGACTGCAGAGCGAGAGAGAGAGACTGCAGGGAGAGAGAGAGAGGGACTGAGGAGAGAGAGAGAGAGGGACTGAGGAGAGAGAGAGAGAGACTGAGGAGAGAGAGAGAGACTGCAGAGAGAGAGAGAGACTGAGAGAGACTGAGAGAGACTGAGAGAGAGAGAGAGAGACTGAGGAGGGAGAGAGAGACTGAGGAGAGAGAGAGAGACTGAGGAGAGAGAGAGAGACTGCGGAGAGAGAGAGAGAGACTGCGGCGAGAGAGAGACTGCAGAGGGAGAGAGAGACTGCAGGAGGGAGAGAGAGACTGCGGAGAGAGAGAGAGAGAGAGAGAGAGAGACTGCGGAGAGAGAGAGAGAGAGAGACTGAGGAGGGAGAGAGACTGAGGAGGGAGAGAGACTGAGGAGAGAGAGAGATGACGGAGAGAGGGAGAGCATGCAGAGAGAGAGAGAGAGAGACTGCAGAGCGAGAGAGAGAGACTGCAGAGAGAGAGAGAGGGACTGAGGAGAGAGAGAGAGAGGGACTGAGGAGAGAGAGAGAGAGGGACTGAGGAGAGAGAGAGAGAGACTGAGGAGAGCGAGAGACTGAGGAGAGAGAGAGACTGAGGAGAGAGAGAGAGACTGCGGAGAGAGAGAGAGACTGCGGAGAGAGAGAGAGACTGCGGAGAGAGAGAGACTGAGGAGAGAGAGAGACTGACGGAGGAGAGAGAGAGAGAGACTGAGGAGAGAGAGACTAAGGAATGAGAGAGAGACTGCAGAGAGAGAGAGAGAGAGAGAGACTGCAGAGAGAGAGAGAGAGAGAGACTGAGGAGAGCGAGAGACTAGACGGAGAGAGAGAGAGAGACTGAGGAGAGAGAGAGACTGAGGAGAGAGAGAGACTGAGGAGAGAGAGAGACTGAGGAGAGAGAGAGACTGAGGAGAGAGAGAGAGACTGCAGAGAGAGAGAGACTGCAGAGAGAGAGAGAGAGAGAGACTGCAGAGAGAGAGAGAGAGAGAGAGAGTGAGAGAGAGAGAGAGAGAGACTGAGGAGAGAGAGAGACTAGAGAAAGAGAGAGAGAGACTGAGGAGAGAGAGAGAGACTGCAGAGAGAGAGAGAGAGAGAGACTGCAGAGAGAGAGAGAGAGAGAGAGACTGCAGAGAGAGAGAGAGAGAGAGACTGAGGGAGAGAGAGAGAGAGAGACTGAGGAGAGAGAGAGAGAGACTGAGGAGAGCGAGAGATAGAATGAGGGAGAGAGATAGACTGAGGAGAGAGATAGACTGAGGGAGAGAGAGAGACTGAGGGAGAGAGAGAGAGGCTGAGAGAGAGAGAGAGACTGAGGAGAGAGAGAGAGAGAGACTGAGGAGAGAGAGAGAGAGAGAGACTGAGGAGAGAGAGAGAGAGAGACTGAGGAGAGAGAGAGAGAGACTGAGGAGAGAGAGAGAGAGACTGAGGAGAGCGAGAGATAGACTGAGGAGAGAGAGAGACTGAGGAGAGAGAGAGACTGAGGAGAGAGAGAGACTGAGGAGAGAGAGAGACTGAGGAGAGAGAGAGAGACTGCAGAGAGAGAGAGAGAGAGAGAGACTGCAGAGAGAGAGAGAGAGAGAGAGAGACTGCAGAGAGAGAGAGAGAGAGAGACTGAGGAGAGAGAGAGAGATAGAGAGAGAGAGAGAGACTGAGGAGGGAGAGAGAGATTGGAGGAGAGAGAGAGAGACTGCGGAGAGAGAGAGAGAGACTGCGGAGGGAGAGAGAGAGACTACAGAGAGAGAGAGAGACTACAGAGAGAGAGAGAGACTGAGGAGGGAGAGAGAGACTGAGGAGGGAGAGAGAGACTACAGAGAGAGAGAGAGACTACAGAGAGAGAGAGAGACTGCGGAGAGAGAGAGAGAGAGACTGCGGAGGGAGAGAGAGAGAGAGAGAGAGAGAGAGACTGAGGAGAGAGAGAGAGACTGAGGAGAGAGAGAGAGAGACTTCGGAGGGAGAGAGAGAGAGAGAGAGAGAGAGAGAGAGAGACTGAGTGAGAGAGAGAGAGACTGAGGAGAGAGAGAGAGACTTCGGAGAGAGAGAGAGTCTGCGGAGGGAGAGAGAGAGAGAGAGAGAGAGAGAGAGACTGAGGAGAGAGAGAGAGACTGAGGAGAGAGAGAGAGAGAGACTGAGGAGAGAGAGAGAGAGAGAGACTGAGGGGAGAGAGAGAGAGAGAGACTGAGGAGAGAGAGAGAGAGAGAGCTGAGGGAGAGAGAGAGAGAGAGACTGAGGAGAGAGAGAGACTGAGGGGAGAGAGAGAGACTGAGGGGAGAGAGAGAGACTGAGGAGAGAGAGAGAGACTGAGGAGAGAGAGAGAGACTGAGGAGAGAGAGAGAGATTGCAGAGGGAGAGAGGGAGGGAGGGGAGAGAGAGACTGAGGAGAGAGAGAGAGAGAGACTGCAGAGGGAGAGAGACTGAGGAGAGAGAGAGAGACTGAGGGGAGAGAGAGAGAGACTGAGGAGAGAGAGAGAGACTGAGGAGAGAGAGAGACTGAGGAGAGAGAGAGACTGAGGCGAGAGAGAGACTGAGGAGAGAGAGAGAGACTGCAGAGAGAGAGAGAGAGAGAGAGACTGCAGAGAGAGAGAGAGAGAGAGAGACTGAGGAGAGAGAGAGAGACTGAGGAGAGAGAGAGAGACTGAGGAGGGAGAGAGAGATTGAGGAGAGAGAGAGAGACTACAGAGAGAGAGAGAGAGACTGAGGAGAGAGAGAGAGACTGCGGAGAGAGAGAGAGACTGCAGAGAGAGAGAGAGACAGAGGAGAGAGAGAGAGAGACTGAGGAGAGAGAGAAAGAGAGACTGAGGAGGGAGAGAGACTGAGGAGAGAGAGAGACTGAGGAGAGAGAGAGAGGGAGAGAGAGACTGAGGAGAGAGAGAGGGAGAGAGAGACTGAGGAGGGATTGAGGAGAGAGAGAGAGACTACAGAGAGAGAGAGACTGCGGAGAGAGAGAGAGACTGCGGAGGGAGAGGAGAGAGACTGCGGAGGGAGAGAGAGAGACTGCGGAGGGAGAGAGAGAGACTGCGGAGACAGAGAGAGAGACTGCGGAGACAGAGAGAGAGACTGCGGGGAGAGAGAGAGACTGAGGGGAGAGAGAGAGACTGAGGAGAGAGAGAGAGACTGAGGAGAGAGAGAGAGACTGAGGAGAGAGAGAGAGATTGCAGAGGGAGAGAGGGAGGGAGGGGAGAGAGAGACTGAGGAGAGAGAGAGAGAGAGACTGCAGAGGGAGAGAGACTGAGGAGAGAGAGAGAGACTGAGGAGAGAGAGAGGAGAGACTGAGGGGAGAGAGAGAGAGACTGAGGAGAGAGAGAGACTGAGGAGAGAGAGAGACTGAGGCGAGAGAGAGACTGAGGAGAGAGAGAGAGACTGCAGAGAGAGAGAGAGAGAGAGACTGAGGAGAGAGAGAGAGAGAGAGAGAGACTGCAGAGGGAGAGAGACTGAGGAGAGAGAGAGAGACTGAGGGGAGAGAGAGAGAGACTGAGGAGAGAGAGAGAGACTGAGGAGAGAGAGAGAGACTGAGGAGAGAGAGAGAGACTGAGGAGAGAGAGAGAGATTGCAGAGGGAGAGAGGGAGGGAGGGAGAGAGAGACTGAGGAGAGAGCGAGAGAGAGACTGAGGAGAGAGAGAGACTGAGGAGAGAGAGAGAGACTGAGGGAGAGAGAGAGAGACTGAGGGGAGAGAGAGAGAGACTGAGGAGAGAGAGAGAGACTGAGGAGAGAGAGAGACTGAGGCGAGAGAGAGACTGAGGAGAGAGAGAGAGACTGCAGAGAGAGAGAGAGAGAGAGACTGAGGAGAGAGAGAGAGACTGAGGAGAGAGAGAGAGACTGAGGAGGGAGAGAGAGATTGAGGAGAGAGAGAGAGACTACAGAGAGAGAGAGAGAGACTGAGGAGAGAGAGAGAGACTGCGGAGAGAGAGAGAGACTGCAGAGAGAGAGAGAGACAGAGGAGAGAGAGAGAGAGACTGAGGAGAGAGAGAAAGAGAGACTGAGGAGGGAGAGAGACTGAGGAGAGAGAGAGACTGAGGAGAGAGAGAGAGGGAGAGAGAGACTGAGGAGAGAGAGAGGGAGAGAGAGACTGAGGAGGGATTGAGGAGAGAGAGAGAGACTACAGAGAGAGAGAGACTGCGGAGAGAGAGAGAGACTGCGGAGGGAGAGAGAGAGACTGCGGAGGGAGAGAGAGAGACTGCGGAGGGAGAGAGAGAGACTGCGGAGACAGAGAGAGAGACTGCGGAGACAGAGAGAGAGACTGAGGGGAGAGAGAGAGACTGAGGGAGAGAGAGAGAGACTGAGGAGAGAGAGAGAGACTGAGGAGAGAGAGAGAGATTGCAGAGGGAGAGAGGGAGGGAGGGAGAGAGAGACTGAGGAGAGAGAGAGAGAGAGACTGCAGAGGGAAAGAGACTGAGGAGAGAGAGAGAGACTGAGGAGAGAGAGAGAGACTGAGGGGAGAGAGAGACTGAGGAGAGAGAGAGACTGAGGAGAGAGAGAGACTGAGGCGAGAGAGAGACTGAGGAGAGAGAGAGAGACTGCAGAGAGAGAGAGAGAGACTGCAGAGAGAGAGAGAGAGAGAGACTGAGGAGAGAGAGAGAGAATGAGGGAGAGAGAGATGAGACTGAGGAGAGAGAGAGAGACTGCAGAGAGAGAGAGAGAGACTGAGGAGAGAGAGAGAGAGACTGAGAGAGAGAGAGAGACTGAGAGAGAGAGACTGAGGAGAGAGAGAGAGAGACTGAGGAGAGAGAGAGAGAGACTGAGGAGAGAGAGAGAGATTGAGAGAGAGAGAGACTGCGGAGAGAGAGAGAGAGACTGAGGAGAGAGAGAGACTGAGGAGAGAGAGAGAGAGACTGAGGAGAGAGAGAGAGACTGAGGAGAGAGAGAGACTGAGGAGAGAGAGAGAGAGACTGAGGAGAGAGAGAGAGAGACTGAGGAGAGAGAGAGAGAGACTGAGGAGAGAGAGAGACTGAGGAGAGAGAGAGAGAGACTGAGGAGGAGAGAGAGAGGAGAGACTGAGGAGAGAGAGAGACTGAGGAGAGAGAGAGACTGCAGAGAGAGAGAGAGACTGCGGAGAGAGAGAGAGAGACTGCAGAGAGAGAGAGACTGAGGAGAGAGAGAGACTGAGGAGAGAGAGAGACTGAGGAGAGAGAGAGACTGAGGAGAGAGAGAGACTGAGGAGAGAGAGAGAGACTGCAGAGAGAGGGAGAGAGAGACTGCAGAGAGAGGGAGAGAGAGACTACAGAGAGAGAGAGAGAGACTGAGGAGAGAGACTGAGGAGAGAGAGAGAGAGAGACTGAGGAGAGAGAGAGAGAGACTGAGGAGAGAGAGAGAGAGACTGAGGAGAGAGAGAGAGAGACTGAGGAGAGAGAGAGACTGAGGAGAGAGAGAGAGACTGCAGAGAGAGAGAGAGACTGAGGAGAGAGAGAGACTACAGAGAGAGAGAGAGAGACTGCGGAGAGAGAGAGAGACTGCGGAGAGAGAGAGAGACTGAGGAGAGAGAGAGAGACTGCAGAGGGAGAGATAGACGGAGGAGGAGAGAGAGAGAGACTGAGGAGGGAGAGAGAGATTGAGGAGAGAGAGAGAGACTACATAGAGAGAGAGACTGCGGAGAGAGAGAGAGAGACTGAGGAGAGAGAGAGAGACTGAGGAGAGAGAGAGAGACTGAGGATAGAGAGACTGAGGAGAGAGAGAGAAAGACTGAGGAGAGAGAGAGAGAGACTGAGGAGAGAGAGAGAGAGACTGAGGAGAGAGAGAGACTGAGGAGAGAGAGAGACTGAGGAGAGAGAGAGAGACTGAGGAGAGAGAGAGACTGAGGAGAGAGAGAGACTGAGGAGAGAGAGAGAGAGACTGAGGAGAGAGAGAGAGAGAGACTGAGGAGAGAGAGAGACTGAGGAGAGAGAGAGACTGAGGAGAGAGAGAGAGATACTGAGGAGAGAGAGAGAGAGAGAGACTGAGGAGAGAGAGAGAGACTGAGGAGAGAGAGAGAGACTGAGGATAGAGAGACTGAGGAGAGAGAGAGAAAGACTGAGGATAGAGAGACTGAGTAGAGAGAGAGAGAGAGACTGCAGAGGGGAGAGAGAGACTGCGGGGAGAGAGAGAGACTGCGGGGAGAGAGAGAGACTGCGGAGAGAGAGAGAGAGACTGCGGAGAGAGAGAGAGACTGAGGATAGAGAGACTGAGGAGAGAGAGAGAAAGACTGAGGATAGAGAGACTGAGTAGAGAGAGAGAGAGAGACTGCAGAGGGAGAGAGAGACTGCGGGGAGAGAGAGAGACTGCGGGGAGAGAGAGAGACTGCGGAGAGAGAGAGAGAGACTGCGGAGAGAGAGAGAGACTGAGGATAGAGAGACTGAGGAGAGAGAGAGAAAGACTGAGGATAGAGAGACTGAGTAGAGAGAGAGAGAGAGAGAGAGACAGCATAGGTAGACTGAGGAGAGACTGAGGCGAGAGAGAGAAAGACTGAGGATAGAGAGACTGAGTAGAGAGAGAGAGAGAGAGAGAGACTGCGGAGAGAGAGAGAGAGACTGTGGAGAGAGAGAGAGACTGAGGATAGAGAGACTGAGGAGAGAGAGAGAAAGACTGAGGATAGAGAGACTGAGTAGAGAGAGAGAGAGAGAGAGACTGCGGAGGGAGAGAGAGACTGCGGGGAGAGAGAGAGACTGCGGGGAGAGAGAGAGACTGCGGGGAGAGAGAGAGACTGCGGAGAGAGAGAGAGAGACTGCGGAGAGAGAGAGAGACTGAGGATAGAGAGACTGAGGAGAGAGAGAGAAAGACTGAGGATAGAGAGACTGAGTAGAGAGAGAGAGAGAGAGAGAGACAGCATAGAGAGACTGAGGAGAGACTGAGGCGAGAGAGAGAAAGACTGAGGATAGAGAGACTGAGTAGAGAGAGAGAGAGAGAGAGAGACAGGATAGAGAGACTGAGGAGAGAGAGATAGACTGAGGAGAGAGAGACTGAGGAGAGAGAGAGAAAGACTGAGGATAGAGAGACTGAGTAGAGAGAGAGAGAGTGAGGAGAGAGAGAGACTGAGGAGAGAGAGAGAGAGAGAGACTGAGGAGAGAGAGAGAGCCTGAGGATAGAGAGACTGAGGAGAGAGAGAGAGAGAGAGAGACAGGATAGAGAGACTGAGGAGAGAGAGAGAGAGACTGAGGATAGAGAGAGAGAGATAGGAGAACGAGAGAGACTGAGGAGAGAGGAGAGAAAGACTGAGGATAGAGAGACTGAGTAGAGAGAGATAGACTGAGGAGAGAGAGACTGAGGAGAGAGAGAGAAAGACTGAGGATAGAGAGACTGAGTAGAGAGAGAGAGAGAGAGAGACAGGATAGAGAGACTGAGGAGAGAGAGAGAGAGACTGAGGATAGAGAGACTGAGGAGAGAGAGAGAAAGACTGAGGAGAGAGAAAGATGCTGAGAGAAAAAAGAGAAGTAGGAACCTGAGGATAACGAAGCTAATCTTGTTAGCCTCCTCCTCTCTGAGTAACATGAGGCTGGTGTGTCTTCTCTAATGGAGATGACTAGCAGCTAATCTTGTTAGCCTCCTCCTCTCTGAGTAACATGAGGCTGGTGTGTCTTCTCTAATGGAGATGACTAGCAGCTAATCTTGTTAGCCTCCTCCTCTCTGAGTAACATGAGGCTGGTGTGTCTTCTCTAATGGAGATGACTAGATATATATATTTTCAGCTGTTTATTAATAGAATTAGTCAAGCAGAATAAATGGTAAATGCAATGTTCGTATATACGGGTTCACTGTAACACCTCGCAGGGCAAAACAGAGAACTGGAATGAAATCACAAAGTTTTTCTTTAAATACTTCTTGACAGACTTAGTTCCCTCTCCCTGAGGGCCTGTCATAGTAGAGGCTTGGGTGTGGTTTAGACTTACTCCAGCCTATCGTTGGCGTGCAGGCTGGTCCCAGCCTCTAGACGCATCACATGTTGCCTGGCGTTGCTCAGCCTATCGTAGGTCCCAGCCTCCTGGCGCATCTTTGTTGCCAAGCGTAGTTTGTCTTCTAACTTATCTTCGTGTGTGTGTGTGTGTGTGTGTGTGTGTGTGTGTGTGTGTGTGTGTGTGTGTGTTGTGTGTGTGTGTGTGTGTGTGTGTGTGTGTGTGTGTGTGTGTGTGTGTGTGTGTGTGTGTGTGTGTGTGTTGTGTGTGTGTGTGTGTGTGTGTGTGGTGTGTGTGTGTGTGTGGTGTGTCACGAGTCTTACTCAGCCTACACTACTAGCCAGCAACCCTCCAGTTAGTCATGTCTATTATATGTTGCTCAATCTAGGTTAATACAATATAAACCTCTTATGTTTAGCATTAGTATTCATAAGCTATGCACCACAATTAGGTTTAAGAAAATATAACCCAACATTACCTTGGCCTCTCCTTAATGTCAACATGCCTTGGCCTCTCCCTAATGCCAACATGCCTTGGCCTCTCCCTAATGTCAACATGCCTTGGCCTCTCCCTAATGTCAACATGCCTTGGCCTCTCCCTAATGTCAACATGCCTTGGCCTCTCCCTAATGCCAACATGCCTTGGCCTCTCCCTAATGCCAACATGCCTTGGCCTCTCCTTAATGTCAACATGCCTTGGCCTCTCCTTAATGTCAACATGCCTTGGCCTCTCCCTAATGTCAACATGCCTTGGCCTCTCCCTAATATCAACATGCCTTGGCCTCTCCTTAATGTCAACATGCCTTGGCCTCTCCCTAATGTCAACATGCTTCTTGTCTTCTTCTCTCCCTAATGTCAACTGCCTTGGTCTCTCCTTAATGTCAACATGCCTTGGCCTCTCCCTAATGTCAACATGCTTGGCCTCTCCCTAATGTCAACATGCCTTGGCCTCTCCCTAATGTCAACATGCCTTGGTCTCTCCTTAATGTCAACATGCCTTGGCCTCTCCCTAATGTCAACATGCCTTGGCCTCTCTCCTAATGTCAACATGCCTTGGCCTCTCCCTAATGTCAACATGCCTTGGCCTCTCCCTAATGTCAACATGCCTTGGCCTCTCCCTAATGTCAACATGCCTTGGCCTCTCCCTAATGTCAATATGCCTTGGCCTCTCCCTAATGTCAACATGCCTTGGCCTCTCCCTAATGTCAACATGCCTTGGCCTCTCCCTAATGTCAACATGCCTTGGGCCTCTCCCTAATGTCAATATGCCTTGGCCTCTCCCTAATGTCAACATGCCTTGGCCTCTCCCTAATGTCAACATGCCTTGGCCTCTCCCTAATGTCAACATGCCTTGGCCTCTCCCTAATGTCAATATGCCTTGGCCTCTCCCTAATGTCAACATGCCTTGGCCTCTCCCTAATGTCAACATGCCTTGGCCTCTCCTTAATGTCAACATGCCTTGGCCTCTCCTTAATATCAACATGCCTTGGCCTCTCCTTAATGTCAACATGCCTTGGCCTCTCCCTAATGTCAACATGCCTTGGCCTCTCCCTAATGTCAACATGCCTTGGCCTCTCCCTAATGTCAACATGCCTTGGCCTCTCCTTAATGTCAACATGCCTTGGCCTCTCCCTAATGTCAACATGCCTTGGCCTCGTCCCTAATGTCAACATGCCTTGGCCTCTCCCTAATGTCAACATGCCTTGGCCTCTCCCTAATGTCAACATGCCTTGGCCTCTCCCTAATGTCAACATGCCTTGGCCTCTCCCTAATGTCAACATGCCTTGGCCTCTCCCTAATGTCAACATGCCTTGGCCTCTCCCTAATGTCAACATGCCTTGGCCTCTCCCTAATGTCAACATGCCTTGGCCTCTCCTTAATGTCAATATGCCTTGGCCTCTCCCTAATGTCAACATGCCTTGGCCTCTCCCTAATGTCACCATGCCTTGGCCTCTCCCTAATGCCAACATGCCTTGGCCTCTCCCTAATGTCAACATGCCTTGGCCTCTCCCTAATTGTCAACATGCCTTGGCCTCTCCCTAATGTCAACATGCCTTGGCCTCTCCCTAATGTCAACATGCCTTGGCCTCTCCCTAATGTCAACATGCCTTGGCCTCTCCCTAATGCCAACATGCCTTGGCCTCTCCCTAATGTCAACATGCCTTGGCCTCTCCCTAATGCCAACATGCCTTGGCCTCTCCCTAATGTCACATGCCTTGGCCTCTCCCTAATGTCAACATGCCTTGCCTCTCCCTAATGCCAACATGCCTTGGCCTCTCCCTAATGTCAACATGCCTTGGCCTCTCCCTAATGTCAACATGCCTTGGCCTCTCCCTAATGGCAACATGCCTTGGCCTCTCCCTAATGTCAACATGCCTTGGCCTCTCCTTAATGTCAACATGCCTTGGCCTCTCCTTAATATCAACATGCCTTGGCCTCTCCTTAATGTCAACATGCCTTGGCCTCTCCCTAATGTCAACATGCCTTGGCCTCTCCCTAATGTCAACATGCCTTGGCCTCTCCCTAATGTCAACATGCCTTGGCCTCTCCTTAATGTCAACATGCCTTGGCCTCTCCCTAATGCCAACATGCCTTGGCCTCTCCCTAATGTCAACATGCCTTGGCCTCTCCCTAATGTCAACATGCCTTTGGCCTCTCCCTAATGGCAATCATGCCTTGGCCTCTCCCTAATGCCAACATGCCTTGGCCTCTCCCTAATGTCCAACATGCCTTGGCCTCTCCCTAATGTCAACATGCCTTGGCCTCTCCTACTGTCAACATGCCTTGGCCTCTCCCTAATGGTCAGACATGCCTTGGGCCTCTCGCCTAAGTCAACATGCCTGGGCCTCTCCTATATTGACAACATGCCTTGGCCTCTCCCTAAGGTCAACATGGCCTTGGCCTCTCCCTAATGTCAACATGCCTTGGCCTCTCCCTAATGTCTATTCAACATGCCTTGGCCTCTCCCTAATGTCAACATGCCTTGGCCTCTCCCTAATGTCAACATGCCTTGGCCTCTCCCCTAATGTCAACATGCCCTTGGCCTCTCCCTAATGTCAACATGGCCTTGGCACTCTTGGCCTCTCCCTAATGTCAACATGCCTTGGCCTCTCCCTAATGTCAACATGCCTTGGCCTCTCCCTAATGTCAACATGCCTTGGCCTCTCCCTAATGTCAACATGCCTTGGCCTCTCCCCTAATGTCAACATGCCTTGGCCTCTCCCTAATGTCAACATGCCTTGGCCTCTCCCTAATGTCAACATGCCTTGGCCTCTCCCTAATGTCAACATGCCTTGGCCTCTCCCTAATGTCAACATGCCTTGGCCTCTCCCTAATGTCAACATGCCTTGGCCTCTCCCTAATGTCAACATGCCTTGGCCTCTCCCTAATGTCAACAATGCCTTGGGCCTCTCCCTAATGTCAACATGCCTTGGCCTCTCCCTAATGTCAACATGCCTTGGCCTCTCCCTAATGCCAACATGCCTTGGCCTCTCCCTTAATGTCAACATGCCTTGGCCTCTCCCTAATGTCAACATGCCTTGGCCTCTCCCTAATGTCAACATGCCTTGGCCTCTCCCTAATGTCAACATGCCTTGGCCTCTCCCTAATGTCAACATGCCTTGGCCTCTCCCTAATGTCAACATGCCTTGGCCTCTCCCTAATGTCAACATGCCTTGGCCTCTCCCTAATGTCAACATGCCTTGGCCTCTCCCTAATGTCAACATGCCTTGGCCTCTCCCTAATGTCAACATGCCTTGGCCTCTCCCTAATGTCAACATGCCCTTGGCCTCTCCCTAATGTCAACATGCCTTGGCCTCTCCCTAATGTCAAACATGCCTTGGCCTCTCCCTAATGTCAACATGCCTTGGCCTCTCCCTAATGTCAACATGCCTTGGCCCTCTCCCTAATGTCAACATGCCTTGGCCTCTCCCTAATGTCAACATGCCTTGGCCTCTCCCTAATGTCAACATGCCTTGGCCTCTCCCTAATGTCAACATGCCTTGGCCTCTCCCTAATGTCAACATGCCTTGGCCTCTCCCTAATGTCAACATGCCTTGGCCTCTCCCTAATGTCAACATGCCTTGGCCTCTCCCTAATGTCAACATGCCTTGGCCTCTCCCTAATGTCAACATGCCTTGGCCTCTCCCTAATGTCAACATGCCTTGGCCTCTCCCTAATGTCAACATGCCTTGGCCTCTCCCTAATGTCCAACATGCCTTGGCCTCTCCCTAATGTCAACATGCCTTGGCCTCTCCCTAATGTCAACATGCCTTGGCCTCTCCCTAATGTCAACATGCCTTGGCCTCTCCCTAATGTCAACATGCCTTGGCCTCTCCCTAATGTCAACATGCCTTGGCCTCTCCCTAATGTCAACATGCCTTGGCCTCTCCCTAATGTCAACATGCCTTGGCCTCTCCCTAATGTCAACATGCCTTGGCCTCTCCCTAATGTCAACATGCCTTGGCCTCTCCCTAATGTCAACATGCCTTGGCCCTCTCCCTAATGTCAACATGCCTTGGGCCTCTCCCTAATGTCAACATGCCTTGGCCTCTCCCTAATGCCAATCTATGGCCTTGGCCTCTCCCTAATGTCAACATGCCTTGGCCTCTCCCTAATGTCAACATGCCTTGGCCTCTCCCTAATGTCAACATGCCTTGGCCTCTCCCTAATGTCAACATGCCTTTGGCCCTTCTCCCTTAATGTCAACATGCCTTGGCCTCTCCCTTAATGTCAACATGCCTTGGCCTCTCCTAATGTCACTTGCTTGGCCTCTCCCTAATGTCAACATGCCTTGGCCTCTCCCTAATGTCCAACATGCCTTGGCCTCTCCCTAAATGTCAAACATGCCTTGGGCCTCTCCGCTAATGTCCAACATGCCTTGGCCTCTCCCTAATTGTCAACATGCCTTGGCCTCTCCCTAATGTCAACATTCCTTGGCCTCTCCCTAATGTCAACATGCCTTGGCCTCTCCCTAATGTCAACATGCCTTGGCCTCTCCTTAATGTTCAACATGCCTTGGCCCGTCTGTCCCCTTGAATTTCAACTGATGCCTTGGGCCTCGTCCCTTAATGTCAACATGCCTTGGCCTCTCCCTAATGTCAACATGCCTTGGCCTCTCCCTAATGTCAACATGCCTTGGCCTCTTCCCTAATGTCAACATGCCTTGGCCTCTCCTTAATGTCAACATGCCTTGGCCTCTCCCTAATGCCAACATGCCTTGGGCCTCTCCCTAATGTCAACATGCCTTGGCCTCTCCCTAATGTCAACATGCCTTGGCCTCTCCCTAATTGTCAATATGCCTTGGCCTCTCCCTAATGCCAACATGCCTTGGCCTCTCCCTAATGTCAACATGCCTTGGCCTCTCCCTAATGTCCAACATGCCTTGGCCTCTCCCTAATGTCAACATGCCTTGGCCTCTCCCTAATGTCAACATGCCTTGGCCTCTCCTTAATGTCAACATGCCTTGGCCTCTCCCTAATGTCAACATGCCTTGGCCTCTCCCTAATGTCAACATGCCTTGGCCTCTCCCTAATGTCAACATGCCTTGGCCTCTCCCTAATGTCAACATGCCTTGGCCTCTCCTTAATGTCAACATGCCTTGGCCTCTCCTTAATGTCAACATGCCTTGGCCCTCTCCCTAATGTCAACATGCCTTGGCCTCTCCCTAATGTCAACATGCCTTGGCCTCTCCTTAATGTCAATATGCCTTGGCCTCTCCCTAATGTCAACATGCCTTGGCCTCTCCCTAATGTCAACATGCCTTGGCCTCTCCCTAATGTCAACATGCCTTGGCCTCTCCTTAATGTCAACATGCCTTGGCCTCTCCCTAATGTCAACATGCCTTGGCCTCTCCCTAATGCCAACATGCCTTGGCCCTCTCCCTAATGTCAACATGCCTTGGCCTCTCCCTAATGTCAACATGCCTTGGCCTCTCCTTAATGTCAACATGCCTTGGTTACCTTGTGCCCTTAGAGACAAAACCTCTCCCATCGTTACTCAATGCCTAGGTTTACCTCCACTGTACTCACATCCTACCATACCCCTGTCTGTACATTATGCCTTGTATCTATTCTTCCCGCGCCCAGAAATCTGCTCCTTTTACTCTCTCCTCCGAACGCACTAGACGACCAGTTCTTATAGCCTTTAGCCGTACCCTCATCCTACTCCTCCTCTGTTCCTCTGGTGATGAAGAGGTTAACCCAGGCCCTGCAGTGCCTAGCTCCACTCCTACTCCCCAGGCACTCTCATTCGTTGACTTCTGTAACTGTAAAAGCCTTGGTTTCATGCATGTTAACATCAGAAGCCTCCTCCCTAAGTTTGTTTTATTCACTGCTTTAGCACACTCTGCCAACCCGGATTGTCCTTGCCGTGTCTGAATCCTGGCTTAGGAAGGCCACCAAAAACCCTGAAATCTCCATCCCTAACTTTAACATTTTCCGACAAGATAGAACTGCCAAAGGGGGTGGAGTTGCAATCTACTGCAGAGATAGCCTGCAGAGTTCTGTCATACTATCCAGGTCTGTGCCCAAACAATTCAAGCTTCTACTTTTAACAAATCCACCTTTCCAGAAGCAAGTCTCTCAACCTTGCCGCTTGTTATAGACCACCTTCTGCCCCCAGCTGTGCCCTGGACTCCATATGTGAATTGATAGCCCTCCATCTATCTTCAGATTTCGTGCTGTTAGGTGACCTAAAAACCCTTGGGGACATGCTTAACCCCCCGGCTGTCCTACAATCTAAGATAGATGCCCTCAATCTCACACAAATTATCAAGGAAACCTACCAGGTACAACCCTAAATCCGTAACCATGGGCACCCTCATAGATATCATCCTGACCAACTTGCCCTCACCCAGTAATGGGTCTGCAGTCAAACGACCACCCCTCATCACTGGTCAGAACGCTCCCTAAAAAACAATTCGAGCGAGCAGGCCCTGTTCTAATCGATCTGGCCCGGGTATCCTGGGAAGTGATTATTGAGCCCTCATCCTGTCAGG